>NC_069117.1:24202584-24502584 GCF_025612915.1 Magallana angulata | reverse complement strand
AAAGTGGCAATTTTACATTCTCAAGAAGATCATACAGTACTCATAAACATAGACCGTTGGTTAAACCCATGATAGTGGTCACAACTTCGGGGTACATTGTTTCCGTACTGGGTCCATACCTGGCTGACTCTAAGAATTCGGATGCAAAGATTTTGACGCATATGATAGAAACGAACGTAGAAGAAATTAAGGACTGGATACAGGAAGACGACATATTCATAGTCGATAGAGGGTTTAGGGATGCAGAAGCTCTACTGAGTGACATTGGAATCCACATTGAAATGCCTTCCTTCTTAACACGTGGAGCAAAACAACACTCAACAGAAGAGTCTAATGCAACACGTCTAGTTACAAAAGTAAGATGACTGTTGAAAATTAGGATTGAAACATGTATGAACATGCATTTTAAGTGTAAATTTTAAAAACAATATTCAATTGTATTTTGACTAAACTTATGATAAGAATAATTTCCTAGTTAGTAAAAATTATTGTAAATCAATCAAAATCTACACTTTGAATTATTGTAGCTGCGATGGGTTGTGGAAAGTGTGAATGGTAGGCTCAAGACCTGGAACTACTTAGATAGGACAATTCCTAATAGTCAGATTCCACACATTGGAGACTATGTTCGCATCATAAGCGCCATATGTAATAAATTCAGGCCTGATGTTAGTGTAGCAGTTGAGAGCGACCTATCCACTGCTGCAAAGATGCGTTTTCTTTCAAAGGAAGCAAATGTACTTAAAGAATATGTAGAAAGAAACGGTAATTTGCTAAAACTACTCGACATAAAATCATTACATTAGGGTCATTTTGTTTAGATTGTTACAACATCTTAAGAGTATTTTTCTTTTGTCATACTTGATATGAATTTATAAAATGATTACTATTAATTTTGATATATATGTTAACGTGGATTTTTAAACAATAGGTCTGGACAAACGGGAAATACGATGGCAGAAGATCGACGCCAGCGATGCAAGTATTGCATTTCCTCAACTTTCAGAAGAAGAAATACGAGAGTTAACGATGGGGGTATACCAGATAAAGCTAGCTAAGTCTTATGCCTAAGAACACGTTGATAAAGATGGAAACTATGAAATTCTTGTCAACAATGACCATGATGGTATCCTATGCGCCAAACTTCAAAGCAGACATGTCTCGGCAAAGAAATATATGTTGTGGATTGGTTTTGATGAGATGAGCATTAAGTCATGGTTCTGTAAATGCAAAGTAGGATCTACAGTTGTGGGTATGTGCGCCCACATCACAAGTGTTATATGGTTTTTGTCATATGCAAAATACAAAGACATTCAAAACCTTGGTGTACGCAATTGGTGCAGCTACGTTGATGACGCTGCAGCGTTGCCTGTGGATAATTCTGATAGTGAAGAAGACAGTCTTGTCGGAAATGAAGAGGAATAATATGAACAAAATGATTGTGTTTTATATTTGGTTCCATTTGAATTGAGAGAGAGAGAGAGAGAGAGAGTACTATAGTGTTTGAGAAGTTTTACGGAGAGAGTGTGAGGGAAAAAATATATAGCAACGTTCTTAGCAAAGTGTTTCCTTGACAGTATGTTTAAATATATTCGATGAGAAAGAGGGAGAGAGTTATTTTCATGTTGGTACTCTTTTTAATAGTAGGTAGTTACAGAGAAAAATTAAAATTATCATTTTAATTATACAAAAATTATAATTTCTTGATTCATAAATTCAATGACGTCGCCTACAATCTTAGGTATTATGTATGTATATATATATGCTGTACATGTATGTACATAAACATACATGTATATACCTAATATTTAAATATTATGAAGTAAAAGATAAACAGGTATTGTATTACATAATTGAATTGAGTGTCAGGTAAATGGAGAAGAACAATGTTTCCTATACATGTACCGGTAGATGTTTTACCAATTGCGTTTTGGTTGAACCGTTTTTCATTTGTCGGAATTTATCACCATGAAGACCCTATATAATACTAATATCAAATCAAAAGTTGATTATCAATTTATAAAGTAACTGAAAGGTTAAGAGTAGAACACATACATATATAGAAAAAACACAATAGCGGCATAAAAATGATTAATTAATCTACAATTTTTCACGCAGTACAGATGTTATTACATTGAAATCTGATAACGTCAAGTTGACGTCATGACGTCGTGAGCGTTGTTTTCGTCATCAGACATAATAATTTTAGTGAGTTGTATAAGGAGAATAGCTTGAGATATCTAAAAAATATAAACTGATTTAAAACAGGGAAATCCTAGACATTATTCACTAATATCTTCATTTGATTTCGGAACTGGGCCGATTTTGGTGCCAAATGTATCTTGTTCTTAGATATTGGGTACGATCAAGCAGTTTTTGACAGAGTTATGGCCCTTGGACATAGAAAAATTCCAGTTATTTGCAGTTTACGTTAATTTTCTTTGTGGATGTTTCCAAGGGAGGGGGGCATAAGTGATTAAAAAATTTCACCAAGTTTATTTGTATTTGACGGATAGTGGGTAATGGAATTATAGCCAATCGGTTAATTGCAACTCGTTCCGATTTATGAATCTTACCACAAATGTACATTTAGAGTGCAAACAGGGCAAAGAATACTTTACGCGATATTTTACATACATGAAGGTCAAAATTAGAATGTTGTGTATATGAATTTCGAGAATCTAGTGAACGCGAGTTTGCCGTTTGTGATATGTTTTTAAAGACATGATGTACTATGTATTTCATCTGATTTTTGTTGGAATTATCTCCCGTGTGCGAAACTAGAGAGGTCAAGACCCCCCTGAATAATTAAAATTTCCTTAAATTACATTTTAAAATTAACAAAAATATGCCTCGGAAAAACCAAATAACTGCCGGATCCCTCCCTTAAAAAAAAATTCTGGATCCGCGCATGTCTCTATATCAGGGGGTCTGCATTTTCAAAGAAAATTGTGTAAATATATATGTAGTTACACCCCAATACTAGTAGTTAGTAACGGTCATTAGTGGTGTTTTATTCATCATGTGATGTTAGAGGGGCTGAGGATGTGGAGCAATGACGAAATCAATAATTAAATAATTTAACCTCCATGGCCAATTGTTCTGGTTTTCATTCCAAAGGCCTTCACTGTCTAAATGTCTTGTTTATATGAGCGACCTTTAACTAAAGACAAATTTGCATTAAAATACGCAAATATCATCTGAGCAATATTTTTACATGTACCTATAAACAATATATATCCCTCAATTAAACAAAAATTATACGATACCCCTACTTTATACATTCCAGATATTGTAAATTATTATGCCTCCTTTATCTTCAATACTCATCTATTTTCGCATAGTATACAATGGGTTTATATAGCGTAAGCATACTATGCCGAAATAGAGCACGTCAAATGTTTCCAACGCAAATTTTACAAGCACCGACAGCGCATATGGAGAAATCACACTTGCACTTTATTCATGAGCTAGATGCCACGTGACACTGTTCTTATTAATATTCATTCTTCAAATTGTCTCCCTTACGAATGAAAATTACATACATGTACTTTAATGTATGAAATTTGTGTGATTACGTCAAAACTTCTATTTTTTTGGAATGAGAACATGTGTTGGACAATGCATGATTATCTGTGTATGTTTTTGTCACCACAATCAGTGATTCACACTTCAAATTCACTTTGAATGCCTCTCTATCCAACCATTATAGATAATCTAAAAATAGGACTATACCGGCTAAAATGAGTAAATAAATAAATAAACAGCTAAAAATATCAGCTTGAAACAGATTGAAATTTAACCTGAAAAATCTCCTTTAATTTATAACGATAATTCTTAAATAGAAATATGCATGCAATATGCCTAATGATTCAATATATAAAGCCTAAATGCCGAGTTGCAAGTCCGATAGCTTAGTACTGAGAAAGTCTTGAAAAATGCTAAATTAAAAGTAAAAAGGAACCGACAAGACTTTTATAATTTGAGTCAAGATTTCTGACACAACTAGTTTGCAATGTAAACTTTGTAAATATATGAGAAACTACTTTACCTATGAATGACAAGTATTTTAAAAATAATTCCAAAATCCCTTCATGACGCCGTTCATCACTAAAACACACTTTATTCCTACAACGCCTCACTTTGATTTTTCAGCTTCAAAAGGAACCGCCTTCTCAATATCTAATGTAAACAAAACAAGCACATTCCGATCCCGGATGAAGTAAATGACAAAACCAAATGAAGTGAAAATATTTCCGAAATACTTATTGTTTCAAATTTGTGATTTTTCTCATTCCTTTCTATATATTCTATTGTACTGAAAATCGCCATTGTGATAACAATAAAGCCGCTATGCAAATTAGTAAAATGTACACCATTTCTCCATATTGGGTTTCGAACTTTGAGACATCTACCTATTTCAATTCAGATCTAAGAATTTTTATGCATTGTGATCAATATTTTTGAAGATAATACATTTTGTATAGCTTAAGGTAAGGATAATCGCCACACGCTAGCGACGTCATTTCTAGATCTTTGGCGTTCTGGTAGAATTCGTTATTTAGTACTCTATAAAAATTGGCCACGATGCTCTATGTTACAATTTTTTTTTCATTCTTTACATAATGTATCTAGTTACTCTTTTTTTAATCGATGGACTAGTATATTGGAATATTTAAATAAATGTGTGATCAGTTCGACGAGGTCTATTCAAGAAGTCATGAACATAACTTTATAATATAGCTCATGACGTAAGAACCTAGCTTTAACTTTCCTTCAGAGCGTATGTCTTCTGTCTATCTAATTTATTTATCAACATGATATATGCTTTTCTTAGATATTGGAACCACGTCAAGGGTACCCTGTTCACTCGCTCTCAATTTTAGGTTGATATATCAATTCCAGTACATTTTCAGTGAGACCCTATCCATCAGAGCAAAAAGACATCGTATCACTATCGCATGTCCAGCCTTTTTATTCCTTGGTCTATAATCAAAAGGCATTGCGTAGATATCTGGAATGTATGGTAACGTTCCCTATGTTTTAAAATCAGTTAGAAAAAGTCTGTATTATATCTTTTTTAAAATATTGTGCTGTTTGGGGCTTTTTCAAATTTTGCAGCATGTACTTTATTCATAAATGCAAACCTTAAATATATTTCCTTTGTTAAACTGATGTCTATGATTCAGATAAATGTTAGCATTTTTTATTTAGATAGTTCAGCATCTCGTGGTTGTGGTCTCGTGTCCGGTGCATCTAGGACCCGTCATCTTATTAGGTTGTCTAAGGGAATTAAATATGACTTGCAGATGTGGTTAACTTTCTATAAAAAAAAATTAACGGTACTAAAACATTTCCTTCGTTAAACTGATGTATATGACTCAAATGAATGGAAACATTTTTTATTCTGATAAATCAGTATCTCGTGGTTTTACGAATGGCCTGAAAGTTGTCCGAAATCATCCCATTACTGACTCAGAAATTATATTGCACATCGACAATGTGGCATTAACTAGTTTATGTTCTCAAAAATAGAACATCAAAGAACGAAAAAGTGATGTCACTAATAAGATGTCTTGTTAAGATTTACTTGCCGTTTTACATTCAGATTAGAGACAATTATCCTTGTTAAGTTTCTACAAAATTTTACCTACTTATGTCGAAAAGTTAGTGCAATCAAGCTTAGCAACTAATAGTGAAAATGAAATTTAAGTTTGTCAGTTGTTTCGGACACACTTTTAGTTTGCTGCATACTTGGTCACCTACAGTTGTTCAGATCAATTTTTTGGCTCATCTTTTTGCAAAATATATTTTATTGCCAAGTCATATTTGGCAGCCCTTAGTTTTTTCTTGCAGTCACATGGGTATCAATACGTAGTCCCATTAATTACTCAATTGTGGCAAAAATATTGAGTGTATTATCCAATTTGACAAAATCGTTATATGAAAGGCACTTGTTTGGTGCTTTTTCCCTTGCATATTTTGGTATGTTCAGAGTTGATGAAAAACGCTGACTCGATACCGTTCTGTTGAGAAAATGCTGCATATATCAGCTTCATACATTGATTCAGATATGATTAACTTGTTTTTAAGATACCCCTAGACTAATCAGTTTGACATATGGTACAACTGCTTGTATCACCATCACATAATCCCCAGAATCATGCTTTCAGTTTCTTAACTTACATTCAGTGTAGGTCAAGCAAATAAAGCCCACTTTTTGTCATATTAAAGCAAACCCCTTAACATCATTTCAATAGGCTAGCATTTTACAAAAGTGCTTGAAGTATACACAGGTTGTTACAAAAACACTCAAATTCCTTTCCTTTAGAATAGGTGTTGCAACTCATTAGCATTTGGCAGGTATACCTGAAAGCAACTCAGAATAGGAGATAATGGCAGTGTAATGCATACAAGCATTATCATAGAACAGAATTAGTTTAAGGTCAGACGCGACATATCTTCCATTTTTTCAATTATTTCCTATCTCAACAATGTGAAGATTTCCACTTAATAATTTTATGTTGTTATACTTTTATGATAAATACTGAAATACTAATTGTTTAAGACGCAGTTCATAATCCTTTCTATTACCCTCAGCGTTAGCAACGCACTAAGCAACGGGTAACATTAAAAATTGTTACATGCGCGAAAATTATGCGCGTACGGTTCGCTGTAGAATTCACGTTATTCCTATATAAAAGCAGTAACATTTTCTTAAAAATTAAGACATTCAGTATAACAAAATAAATAGTGCCTGTTTGGGAGGATAACATTTGAAACTGACACCCCTCGAAAACCATTGTCAACCTCCGCTTCGCGTCGGTTGACAATGGTTTTCTCAGGGTGTCAATTTCAACTGTTACTCTCCAAAACAGGCACTATTTATATAATGTTATTTTTATGTTACATGTATGTGATTCTTTTTTGTTTAGATATAAAGTGTTATATTAAAAATTTCTAGTATGGCTTTATTTATAAGCATTTAAATGCATTTTGCATGTCATTTTAAAGAAAATTCGAAATATTCTAGCTCCAAAAAAAGCTTGGTATTGTACCACAGGCACTTGTTTCTGAGAAAAAAATTTATCCTATAGTGTAATAATAACACAAGGTATCTAACTCCGAATGAGGTAAACCATCTCCTCCCATGTGTTGCAGTTGTTTTCGCTTTTATACGAAATGCAATGCAAAAGTGTTTAGAACCATTTTCTTTTACAATAAATTATCTAAACAACCATATACAACATGCTTACTTTTGTTGTATTCTAATGTGCATAATCTGCATCAAAACATGATAGACTCCAATTGAACCGTAGGCACTGATATCGCAGAGAATAAAAAATATAAAATAACGTGATTTAAAAAACATTTTCAGTGTCTAAAATTTGCAAAAAACTAATGATGTTTAAATAAAATAAAATATTACAAAATAAACGTTTCGTTAATTAGATATGAATTGGTGATCAGCCACTGCTAGCTGCTATTTTTAGCTACAGGTGAATTCCAAGGTTTTCGGTATACCTCGGGAATTTTCATTGCGTTGAAAGAAAGAAGAAGATAATCACCGGATAGTGGATTTTGAAAACATTTCAGGTGGTAGAATTTGAAAACAGTGTGAATTTTGCAATGGAGCACAAAGAAGGATTTTGTTCATGGTATGAATTAAATACAACAATTAAATATGAATTAAATGAAAAACTATGTAATAGACAGCTTACACATATAAAGAAAAATACAAAAACCTTTTTTTTTGCAGTATAGTTAACGTTACATAGTTTACAATATGGGCTGTGTGTATTTTGCAATTTAAAAATTACAATCACTCGGTTCTGATTTTACTAAAAAAAAAACCGTACAGCATACAATGCTTATAATTCTGTATAATACCAAGGAGGTTTTTTTTTAATCTGAGTGCATGTTTGGCATCCATGTTTTTCCTTCGAGGTTATAAATAATTCGTTCAGTTTTCCTGTGTAATTTTAGAAACAGACTCCTAGCCAATTAGAATCCGAATTACTATTCTCTGCGATATCATCATGTCAGTGCCTACGGTTCAATCGGAGTCTATCATGTTTTGACGCAGATTATGCACATTAGAATACAACAAAAGTAAGCATGCTATATATGGTTGTTTAGATAATTTATTGTTGAAGAAAATGGTACTAAACACTTTTGCATTGCATTTCGTATAAATGCGAAAACGACTGCAACACACGGGAGGGGGTGGTTTACCTCATTCGGAGTTAGATACCTTGTGTTATTATTATACTATCGGATAATATTTTTTCTCAGAAACAAGTGCCTGTGTATTGTACCCTGAATTTTTGGGAATTAACAGGTTTAAATATTAATAAATAAGGAAAAAATATCAAGGAAAATTATATAAAGTTGAGGAACGTCTCGTATGTCCTTAATAAGGACAACAAAAGGTAACACCATTTACAGTGTTCCTCATTTAAAATGACATTCGGATTGTTGGGTCTTCCATCGTAAAGAGGGCCAGAGAACGTATGTCCCAAGACCTCGAATTTAGTACAAACTTAAAATCATACACAAATATTATTTGAAAAGGTGTTCTAGACCTGCGGTGTTGTAACCTCTTGTTGACAATCCAAAAATTGCAAGCTAAGTACCAAGTGACAAAAATTTTAGTCATTCATTTTGGAGGAAATGACATAACGGATATTTCATTGTCAGGTCTGTAAAATGTTATAAAACGTATCTGAAGGATAAGTTAGTAATAGAAAATGTGTTGGCAGTTTCTGTCATAGCTTTATTAATTATTGAACATAAATGAAACAATGATATATATATATATACACTCCGCCCGTCCACAACTTAGAGGAACATAAGTTGTACCGACCCAAAAGCACTTAGGAACCGGCAACGGGCCAATGTGGAGCACTTGAGTCTTACATTGATGCTGTTGAGTCAGACATTGAGAAGCTCCTGACCAACCAAAACGTCTTCGCTGGCAAACTGATGAAAGAAGAAAGATCTGCTTTACAAAGGTTGAAAAACAGGGACGACATAGTCATTAAAAAGTTGACAAAGGATCCACAGTGGTTGTCTTAGACAAACAAGCGTATTTAGCTGAAACCAAATGACAGACAATCGTTTCTACAAGAAACTGGACTCTGGTCCAACCAAAGAGTTTTCAGCTCTCATCACTGACACCCTGGACGAAATGTATGAAAATGATAAAATTGATGTTACTGTTTATGAAACGCTTCGCCCAACCTACTGTAGACCGGGTCTGCTTCTAAAAATCCACACGGAAGGAATGACTGGGCGCCCTTCAGTTAGTGCCATCGGCCATCCCCAGGAAAAAATATCCGAATTTTAAGATTAACATCTCCATTCACATGTAAAAGATTTGCCATCATACCTCAAGGACATTTCAGAATACCTTAATAAAACGCCTTTCTCTGGCCTGCCAGACCATATTCTTCTCGTTACAATGGACGTCACGTCCTTGTACACGAATATTCCTCACGATGAAGGTATCGAGGTATGCAGGGAGGTATGGGACAGTAGAACGATTCAGCAGCTGTCAACCGAATCTCTACTCAACCTCCTTGAACATGTTCTCAAGCTAAACAATTTCATGTTCAATGGCGAACATTACATACAAATAAGTGGTAAAGTCATGGACACCAAAATAGCTCCCTCTTACGCCAATATATTTATAGGAAGATTGGAAAGAAACATGCTTCTTAGAGCTCCTTTCCAACCTTTGAGCTGGTTGCGGTTCATAGACGATATTGAAATGAAATTGGTCGAAAACCTAGAATGCATAAATGAATCCATTATCTTTGCCAACTTCTTCCACTATTCGATTAAATACACAGAGGACAAATCTAGTTCCAGAAATGTTTTTTGATACTACATCAACCCTGGAAGATGGTGAAACAAAATTCAGTCTCCATACGAAACCCACTGATTCTCACCTATATCTCAAGCCATCACGTTGCCCCCCTCCCCCATACTTTTAAAAGAATTCCTAAAGGATTAACAACCCGAATCAGGCGGATCTGTTCTCCAAATTAAATCTTTGAAGAAAAGAGCAGAATATTGAACTTAGTCAGTTTTGGCAAAATACCCATTATAAACTTATTTGAAAATTCGGGTCTAAATCATAAGCACGTACGAGTTAACAAAAAATGTTCAAATTTTCATGTATTAATTCGGACATCAATTTTACTTAGCTAATTAACGCGTGAAAGTTGGCAGTCGATTGATACTCTAAAGCGATCGGCCTCATTGTCAACACCTCTTTTAAAAATGTGAACGAAAACTTTATATAATTGTAGTTCTTTTTAAGCCCCCATTCGAAGAAGGAAGGGCATATTGCTTTGCTGCTGTCGGTCGGTCGGCCCACCAACAGTTTCCGTTCATTTTCTTAGCAGAGAATGAACATATTGGAATAAAATTTGGTATACAGGTTTATCATGATAATATCTAGATCAAGCCCATTGGACATAGAAAAATTCCAGTTATTTGCAGTTTTCGCTCATTTTCTTCGCAGAGGATGAACATATTGAAATGACATTTGGTATAACAGGCATCTAGGTGGGGTGTTGCTAAAACGCGGAACGGAAAACGGAACGGAAAGCGGAACGGAACGGAAAAATCTTATCTAATGTTATTTACTTCATAGTTTTGTTAATCATGCTAAAAGCGATATACTTTATGCAATTTTTGAATTTTGTTGAAAGATAAGCAATATTAAAAAATTTATTCAAGAATAATTATTTCCTCAAAATTAACAGTACATGCATTGATCTCTATATTCTGTCCCAATATATCCACGATTCACATTGTGCAGAATAACTCGATATTCATATATACCTTAGGGTTCAAGCGATTCTCTTTCAGAAGCATTAAAAATTCCCATTATTCTTTCTTTAAAACGTTCTCTCTGGCTCATCAGCTGGGTTTAACATACAGCTGAAAATAAAGTATACGGGGTTTTGCATTTCAACATTTATTTCAATTGCATCTTTTACAGGTATGCATATTTTTTTTTAAATCGTCCAAATGTGCTGAATGAATATTTTGGGATCGACTGACTACATGTGTATAGTCCCAATTTATAATCGGAAAATCAAACCAGTCAACGTCGCGAACTCTATTCGGATCATATTTATAAACCTGCAGGAATGAACAACTGCCAAGTAATGCAAACGTAAACAAAATTGCATTGCTTAAAATAATAGTTTTACTAAGTACCGGGTATTTTAATGTTTAATCAGAGACATAAATAACATATTATTTATGTCTCTGGTTAATTTTAAATGTACGTACAAGGTTTTTTTCCATCTCAATGATACTGTATCGTCTGTATGATTTGAGATCGTATAGAACAGCGAAAATTCAATTTTGATGCAAGTATATACATCATATTTGAAATATAAAAATAAAACACATGAATCGCTTTCACTAACTGCGTACGTTATACTGATATGCCAGCAATACCATATAAGAAAAATAAGTAAAAAGTTATAGCTTATTTTCTTTTTTAATCGTGTTAATGTTTCACAATTCGTATACATTTGATATTTTCGTTTCATACTCAACTACAATACTACAATGCTAAATTTGATGGACAATAATAAGAATATCAATAAGACAGCACATGTTGATAATCATTCATAAGATATGAATAAATGATACAAAGTAAACCGTTTCTGGCCAGTCTTTACCCTTTTACAGCGATAAACTTGATATGATATTTTCCGTTTTCCGTTCCGTTCCGCGTTTTAGCAACACCCCATCTAGGTGAAGTTCGATGGTAGCAAGTCGTTTCGGCCTTTTCTCCGCTCGGCCCTAGCGAGATTCGACCCTAGCGAGATTTGGCCGTAAATACCTAGTCGTTTCGACCTGACATATTAATTACTGTTGTTTTAATAAATTTATTTGTTACTGTAATTTCTGTGTTGTTGTTTTTAGAAATGATGTGTGTCCCCCATCTTCGACATGAAAATTTCCGTCAGTTAAGATAATTAATCGACCATTTACCAAAGGATACACATTTAATGATGAGATTATAATAAGGCAAATCAGAGTCAACATGGTAAATGAAGAGAACTAAATGATGAGACGATAATTGGCGTCAGTGTCATAAAAGGCGAGTTCTCTTTCCCAAATTGTATTTCCTGATCTCCAAGACATCACGATGTCAGGTAAGTTTTTATAAGTTGCATGTCACCTTATATAGTTAATATGTTATAAATTAATTAAAGCAACATGAGCTGTATTTTGTAGTAGTTTATTTCGCTGCAAAAACCTGCTAGTATGCTTAGTCTGTATGTAATTCAAACCTTTATGATAAGTAAGATTTTTTTAAAAATCATTAATTTTTGTTAACAAAAAGATTTATCTTTTAAGGAATATTTAGCGGTTCAATTTTTGTACAGGACGACGATAGTTCAATTTTGCTTCAATTAAGGCTTCTTAACGGAAACCATGATGTTTTTTGTCATTTTAGTAGAAAATAATATTTTTCTATAACATTTTCATAAAAAAAAGTTCAGCAGGAAAATTGCAGCTCATATTACATAGTCGGCAGGCTCTGATTTGGAGGCAAGTTGTTAGATTTTATCTGAATCTGCCAGTCGCTCCTATTTGATAATATAGTTGCTAATTTTTTTAAGGTCACCTGAGTAAACTCTTGACAATTTTGTCACATTATCGCCTTGTCCGCTCAGCACTTGGTCTTCTTCGCTGTTCATGCTTTTGGGCTATCTTGACGATAGGTGGGCTCATTTTTACCCATATGTCCGGAGACACATTATGGCGTTTCACTGTGTCATCCAAGATTAAGTTACCATTTCCAAGGGTGGCTCGGCGAAGGTCATTGAGTTGAATGAGCTGATTTCGTTTATTTTATGAATCGGATCAGGAAGCTTTTGTGGTTTCAAGTTGCTCGATTGCTTTATTCTGTTTACATGCAAGAGACTCGAAGTTGTTATTACTCTAGAGCTTGTTCAGAGTATCGTTTTGCAGAGGAGGTAAAACATGGTCGTATTGTAGTGGTTTCAAACGTTTCTGAAAGTTGTTTCGAAAATTTGACAAGAACACTATCCATATCGGCGAATTTTTATTCAAAAGAAAGCGAATCATCACTATAAGTCCATCGTGGCCGAAAATTGATTTAAACAGTCTCCCTTTTCTTCGCCCCACAACTATCTTTGTAAGATAACGCCTGCCATTGTCCTTTAGATGTTTGGTGTACAGAAGGTTCAAAGGTTTGTGATTGGTTGATGGCATTTTAGATGATTTTTTCCTCGTCACTTCCCACATAAAGGCCTGATGGAAAAGCTAACTTTGAATTCCGATGACACAAAACATTACAATAACTGTCAGTTTTGCCGCCCCAGTGGAGAAATATCGGTCCCATTAAAATTATATTTTGTAATGTCTCGCGTGTCCAGTAAAATTAGATTTTGTAATGTCTCGCGTTGGAGAATTACGAGAATTTTCTACGTGGTTGTTGTCACAAAACATGACCGAAGATTAAAACTTCTGCCTATTCCTATTACACTGCCGTTTGTCCCTATGCAGTTGGATATCATATCCTGTATTTGTTCATCGGAATACACAATAACGCTGGAAGGTTTGTTCGGAAGTAGAGATATTTCCCGTTTTGGCACATTTTTTAACGCAAAGTACTTCATCGGCAATATTGTGAAGTGGAAATTTTTCGTTGTCTATCGTCTTTGTTTATCTGTAACTTTGTCTTTTATTTGTTTGGCATTGGAAGCTTTGTCTGAATCATTAAGCATCATTTGTTGACTGGTTGTCATTGGCATTTGGCGATGTTGATTTGTGATCTGCGCCGATTCTCGGAGAATGGCTTGATCTGTGCGGTGGTAGGGGACCGATGCCTTGGTGCCGTTGCCATGCAGTTCGTTTTGCCGTACGTTTTGCACTTTCTTTTCGACACATAATTGATCATCCCTCACAACCATTGTCTTCAACTTGCCTTCGATTTTTATATGTAACTGTTATATCTACAGTTGTCCCTGCACGCCCCCTCTCTGCAGTCGTCTGGAAATTCATGTTTGTTGTTGCTTGTCTTCTTAACAAAAATGTAAATTTTATCTTTAGGCCCAGTTCATATTCCATTTTGTCTTCAATGTTTATCGGAGATGAAACGTTATTTGGAAGGCGGCATCAATATTCAAGAATTGGTTGTTTGGAAGTGAGTTCAATACTGGAACGTCCATCACATCATTAACCCCGTCAACACAGTTCTCATCAACACAGTCTTCATCATCTTCAAATACAGAAAAGCGATTAGATAAACTCAACGTAGAATTAAAGGTGTAATTATTTTCGAACTCTTTTTGGGTCAGAAGATATAGTTTTGTCAAAGCCACGTTGTCGTTTTTGCACTCTAGTAATGGTGTCCAAGGGGTCTTCCTTGGTGTATATAATGGAGATGAAGTTGGTGAAACTAATTCACATGGCGAAGATAGTTTGGTAGTTTGGTTTTCTTTCATAGTGTTGTAGCCTCGGTCTTTTTGTGGGTTCTGGAGACGGAGTTATGCTGATAACACAAGATCATTTCTTCTAGGTATCTGACGGTACGAATGGCGAACGTGTTGGTGGGGAAAAGCCTGTGAATGTGATGTACACGGAGAAGGTGGTTTGGGATTCATTGTCTTTTCTTGCCGTTTCGGAGGAGCGGGCCTTGACTTTTTCTTCTGGTGAAACATGAAGCAAAGTTGACGTTAGGCAAGGAATTGGTTTTGGTGCAGCTCTGCGACACAAACAGGCGCAAAGTGAATGGGGGACTACCATTTTGGGGGTCTCTACTCAAACGTGCTGGACCAAATAATCCGTATTGGGTCGTCGCTGATGGGATTCTGTTGTCAAATTAACTATTAATTTTTTTGAACGCAAAATCATTTGTGCCATTTACCGCTGGATAAAGAATGCCCATGGGCGCTCTATATCATTGCATAAGTCTCACATGTCAAAAATAAATATATCTATAGATCACTAGGGACGCTAGAAGTATCATGACTATTTCAATCATGACAAGGGCAGCACTTATCGGAGACAGCTACATTAAAAGACAAGGCTGATTTTGTGATCTTTTTTAAAAATTCCCGGGCATTGTAATTTTTATGGAATAGGATGGATGAGGGCTGATAAAGTGAACACAGAAGAATATAATACCATCTCCATATAGTGTGTGTATGTGTGTTTAGGTGGCAATGACATTAATGCTAGCTCTTTCCCTAAGAAGACTTACGAAGACATAGTTGATTTTATGAGTTTGTTATAGAACAATGGTATTAAAACTGTGTACGTTTGTGAAATCATAATAATGGGGACATTTGCGAAATCACCGGGCCTTGACAAGAAGACGTTTGATAAGAAAAGAAACATGTTCGACAATCAACTCGGCCGACAGTTTGTGATATTTCCAGACATTCGCTTTCCCTTACATTACGATATCGATGGTGTACATGTAAATGAGAAGATGGGAGAGTTTTATGCAGAAATTAAGAGACTACATGCGACAAATTTTTCTCCTATTCTTATGAATATTTACAAGATCATATAATATTGTGATGAATAGGTTGGGATTATAAGTCTTTCTATGAAAACAATTTACCATGCAATTTAAAATCACTAACAAAGTAAAAGGTATTCAAATAATAGACTCTCTTTTCAAGAATTACTATTTTCAAATAGCTTCCTGAATAAGAATGACAGCATTTATCTAAATGTATAATTTCAATAACCCCTAAAAACTGCAAAGTGTCTAATGATGAAATCATCAAATTACAGTTATAAATCTTTTTCTGGATATTTAGTTCCCAAATGAATCAATGATAAAAATTTACTAAAAAACAACTTTTAAGTAATGTACTGTTCAGATTTGACTTTACGTCTGCTGCTCTAATCATTTCACTCTCAGCAAAGTTGTTTAAATGCAGTTTTATAGTTTAATATTTTACTTCCCAGAGAAATTCTCCTTTTTGGCAATAGGAAATTGCAATACAACACCTTACCTATAAATCAAAATAGTATACATAATCTTGTTTGTGCTCTTACAGCTTTTAGCAATGAATGGACGCTTTCTATGTCTTGACATTCATACTTTCATTATTGTATAACTTTTTGCGGCTGAATTTAATGCACTAACGTTTCGTTTCCCGATTCTATGTCTAAATCAAAGTACTGAAATACTGACGGGAGTTGATTTTATCGATTGTTTTTTATTTTTAAATCAACGATATGTTATTTTGCATGGCAAGTAAATTTCTATGAGTTTTGGAATATGAATCCTACAGGAATTTCGTGAAAATCCAATATCAATCATGTTGTGTAAACAATTAAACACAAGAAACATTCACTATAACAAATAAAGAACACAATTTATATTTTCGAAATGAATCATATATATTCATGTATATACCTACATATTTCCGTCAGCGATATCAAACTCTATTTAAACTGAATAAACTCGAGAAAATGCAGAGCATCGCAAATAAAACCTATTGCATTAATCTACCATTACGCAAAAGATAATGCCGATCGAATTACCGATAGAATGAATTGTATTTCAGTACTTTTTTAATACATTAGATTTTACTTGATTTGCACAGGTAAACAGTTAACTGTTTGATTTACCGAAGTCTCTGTTTGAATTGATACGTAAAAATCACAAAATACAGACGATAGTTCCCAGGTTACAAAGCAGAAATAATGAAAACGAAACGAAAATCAGAACAAGCTAACACCAACGTCATGTGTGAAAACTGTCAACGCATTGAAATATTTAGCCTCAATTTACTTCACAAAATCGGCAACAATATATTTTGCATGTTTCAAAAATTTCCCTTCATACGCGAACTGTTGCACAACAGCAAATTCATCATAGTCAGATCGACCCTTTTTCGTATAATATCATGGCTGCTTTAAACAGAGAACCTCGTTTTAGAAGTATGGAATACGAGTCTTGGTAAAATAGGTATGCAAACCCGGGCCATGGCAAAATAAAAGCCAAGGCAGATCGACAATCGTCAATTCCAAATACGCATTATTTTGCAGCAATATTTACAGCGAATACAAATATACTGGTCCATCAAATATCCTGAAATTTTAATGAGATTGGCAGATTAATAACTGCCAATCTTTGTTTTGCCCAGGCCAAGTCTTGCCTACCCATTTTACCGGATGCCAAACCCAAAGCTATTAAACTGATTGAAACACGCCTTTCCTTTATTATTATTTTCGTAATAACTCAGATTTGAAACAGAACTAGCACTTAATTTTTGCAATTTATATTTTCCTTCCCATAAGGATAATTCATGCTAAACTACGTTGAATTGGAATCAGTAGTTCTTGAGAAGATTTTTAAAAATGCACCCCCTTTTTCTACAGTTTCAAGGTTTTCTCCGCTTTGAATACAGATCGGACTTTATTTTTGCAATTTATATTCGCCCTCCCATAAGGATGCTTTGTGCCAAATTATGTTGAAATTGGATAAGCGGTTTTAGAGAAGTAGTTCAAAATGTAAAAAGTTTACAGACGGACGGACAGACGGACGACGGACAAAATGTGATCAGAATAGCTCACTTGAGCTTTCAGCTCAGGTGAGCTAAAAACAATACATATTAAAATGACGATTTTCTACGGTATCCCCCTGGGAGCTAAAGAGTGCATTTCCCCCGTTTATCAAAATAAAGTATCCCAACATAAAAACTGAACAGATATTAATTTTTTGACAATTCATTTCTACATTTATCTGTTGTTCGACATTTTTTCTGATAAGAAATACTAAATCCACTCACCAAATGTTAATTTAATTTCCAGAATGTTCTTTGAGAGCAGTGTGAACAGTTTTCAATGTGATCGACAAACACTGAAAATAAAACGAAAACATGGATGAAACAAAAGATACTTGGCACATATAATTAAAAATTGAAAATTCTTTTCAAATTTCACTCAATAAGAAACAATTGTTGCAAAAAATGAATCTTAAAGACTAAAAAATGAAATGCATGCAAAGTAATTTGTTATTTTGGGGTCATGGTATAAAACGAGGATTTTAAGCTTGAATTGGAGGAATAATTTAAAAATGAATTAACATCTTGACTAAGTATTGGAAATTGCAACTACCATTTTTCGTGACAGGTACATGCAATTGCAAACATTGCAAAGAAACTGGAATTCAACAAACTCAAATCAAATAATAATAGTTTTTTAAGTTGAGAACTGAAACATCTTAATTTGATTTAAACGTCTAACAAAGATAATTTTTATCTTGCATTCTTCCAGCTTTTTATCTACAAAAACTTAAAATATGTTGGGAACATACAATCCATGTTCTAACTGTCAATGATAATTTTCAGATCACCATTTTTATAATCCTCAAACAAATTATAGGCATACACTGCACTGTCATTTTCATACTTAAAATTGTACTAGTGGGGAAATCCGGGTACAACTAATATAACGTTGCCTTTGTAAACAACACCATCAGAAAATTTGTGTTCAATTTTCTAATTCACTAACAAAGGAATTCCCTCAGATGCAATTTCGTGTGTTGGTGTGGCTAAAGTGCAGTGAACTAGTGTTTTTATTTCTTTCAGTTCTGTTAGAGTGAACTTCTCATATTTTCCAGTTGGCAACTTTCTGGAAAAGGTAAATAACCCCTTAATTGCATGTTTCTGTGACAAAAGTTTTCGAAATTTCAGTTAGGATTCCAGAGCTCTTTTTTTCCGCATCATTTGGCAGTCTCTCAAGTCCCTCATCTACCTGAGAGGCCGATTGCCATAGTCCATAAAAACAGATGAGATTTGTAAGGGATTCATCCCTCTGGAGTCTGACTTTTTCAAGTCGTTCCAATTCAGCACGTTTTAGGGCTAACTGCTCCTGACGTTTAAGTTTAATTTCTTTAATTCTGTTTTTGAACTGTTGGCGAATGTCACGTCCCTCTTTTCTAGATTCAGTTTAGAGTTGTTCTTGCTCATCCCTCCCCAGTTTCTTGTCCTGTTGTGTGAAAAGATTCATTTGTCAATATAGTTGCATTGGGCCTATACCTCATTAGCTGATCCAGCTGTCCAAAAACACATTCTGGTAGTTTATTGTGTTTCATAACAGATTTTGTCTTTTCTACCAGATCATCTGAAGGTTTGTCAAAGATGCCGCCAGGTAGATGTTTCGGGATAAGTCTACATAGTAAGCCACGAAAGGCATGAAACATACTCTGTAAAATCGGTATAATAATGTCACAGGTTGGATCATCGTCTTCAGTCAGCTTGTTGACTACTTCGTCTTCTGGAATATTGGATATGTCAAAGGGAGAGTTTTCTCCATGTATGAACTCCAAGGTTACTGTTGAATCTTCTGTTGCCATTTTTAGGAAGGTCATCAAGGTTTTAAAGTGTAAATTCATATCCAAGATGTTTCCAGGAGTTTCAAGCAGTCTCCATAAAGGGCCAGTGAGGAATTTTGAGACTAAACCCAAAGCTCTTGCACCTCCAGCATACAAATCCTCTTTGATATCTACACTAACTGCTTTTATCAGGCCGTTTTTGGTGCCTTCAACTGTGTCTAGGAAATTTGAAATGTCAAGACTCCTCGGCTACATCCGCCATCCCAACTAATAAATGAAGACCACAGAAAAAGTTGTTCATAGCTGAAATTGGCTTTTGTTGATCTTCAGTCAAGGCATCCCAATTGTCAACAACCTGTGGTAGAACTTCCTTACGAAACTCTTCTAATAATCTGTTAAAGTTTTTTTCTGTTCCTGCTCTATCAGACATCGTGTTTTGGATGTTCTTCAAAATTTGAAACCCAACATTTCTGTCTGGCTCTGCTCTCTCACTAAGGGAACTGATGTCATGTAAAAATTCTCGAAATGTATCCAGGGTACACTTTCCGCTTTTGTTAAACATCTCTCTTAGCCCAATCACATATGAAGTCTGATTCTCAATGGTGACAATGTATCTCTGCATGGTCTTTCCATATTTCCTAGTTTCATCTGTATATAAAGTGGTACATTCTTTATTTGGTAATGTCTGCGAGATCTGTTTCTGTGCTACTGACAGCTTCCTGTCTACAATGGCATCAACTGTGGTCTTACTTGGTAGCTGATTTGGTATTTTACCACACAGTTCAGCAACTTCTTTTATAACTGGACCAACTTTCTGACTAGCTACTCTCAAATCTGTTAAGTTCATGATGCATTTAACAGCCTCATTGTTATATTCTCTTTCTCTTTCATCATACAGATATAGTGTATTGTCATGGCCATCTTCAAGGATTTGTTATAAGTAACGCACACTTGTCTCTAATTCATTACTCATTTTCTTAAGATCTTAATTTTCAGTTTCAAGTCTATTCATTTTCTCCAAAAAGCTTTCTTTGCCTTTCTCTTCACTCAGTGCTTTCAAATTTATTTCTAAACCTTTAATTGTTTCTTTCAGTTTTAAGTTTTTTTTATCAAGAAACATCCCATTTTAATGTTGGACTTGGCCTGAAGATCTGTGGTGTCTTTTTTCATTAATGACCTTGTTTGCTCTATCAAGACTTTTTTGTCAACTTTATTTCTGCTTTTGATGCTATCAAATCTTTTTTTAATTTCTTTATTTCTTCTTTATGAGGCTTGGATCTTCTAATTTTCTTTTGAGTTTTTTATTTTCTTCTGATAAAACCCCAACTCTCTGTCTTCTATCCACCAACTGTATTTCAGTAAGTTTTAACTTTTTCTCTACTGTTATTGATATATTACTACATGTACTACTAGAGACAGTAAGGGTAGGGACTGGAGTGGGGCTGAAATTGGTACTAGAAATTGTGGAAGTTGGGAGGGAAAATCTGCTGTTTCTAAGATCTGCCCGTTGCTGTCCCCTCTTTTTTTCATTACTAATTAAACGGTAGATTTTTGTTATCAGAGCATCTTCATTTACATCTTGTTTTGTAGTCGTTTTAAAAATTGAAGTAATCCATTTAACATCTTTATTATTTTCTTTCATAAGTGAAAAAAGTTCTATCACATGAATGTTTTTTAATTCTGTTGGTAAAACTGTTGGGAAATTTTCTAAAGCTAAAACTTCATTGAGGGAATGAAACCCAAGGTTTCTTAAGGAATCCATATAGTGTCTTAAATTTTTAGAAATTAAAGTTGAAAGAATCGCTTCTCACTAAGCAAGAACCTGTGATTAAAGTCGGTGTGTTCTTCTGCGAGGAGTTGTCGGATGTAGTAATAGAAGAAACTAGTTCACTTGTTCACTATTCCAAAGGTGTTGGTTCCAATTGGGCCAGATATTAATGTTTGAACACTTTTAGTTGTAGATTGGGATAATTGGGGATAAGTAATTATTGTCTGTGTTGATACTAATCTGTGGTGGAATGTGGCACTTATGGCTGCTGATCTACCCGTGTATATGTTTCTTGATGTCAACTTTTTAATGTCAACATTGCATTTGGAGGAATCTGTCTGTAGAGATTTGCATGCAGTAGAACTGGAGGAATATGTTAGTCTTACTTTGTTTTAAATATACTCTGTGAGTGCGAATCGCTCTCACTATCAGCTTCACTTGATGAACTGATGTGGGGTTTTTTATCTTTACCTGCAAAAAAGTTCAATGACGGAGGTTGCGTTTCGCTGCCACTGCTTACACTCAGAACCAGTTTGTCATTACATAAAGGTAAAGGTCCCTACTCTAAAATTATCGACCAAAGAAATCGTCAGAATAAATTGGGAACACGTCAAAACCCGTAATTCAAGGGTTACATGCGTTGGGACACTTTCCAGCGACACTAAAAATTGACGGTGTGTAGCGCCACCTACCGTTCCGGCAATGCTACATTCAGTCACCTTTCCAGACCATTCAGTTATCATTCAGTTGACTGAATGGCAGAGATTCGTCCTGTGCCAGTGATCTTGGTAGCATCACGTAGAATACTAGAGTCTTTTCTTACTTGTTCTTTGTCGCTACGTTTTTACCACTCTCCATCCTTTCGCTATTACGTTCGCCTTGATATTCACCAACGCAATATTCTGTTTGTATTCTTGCTTAAAGGAAAACTTTGTAAATATGGTCACCCTTTCTTGTAGTTGTTATTTGCCTTCACTTTTTGCAAAGTAGCAATGGCATCGTATAATGGCTGCTTCTTTGGGTTGTGGCTCTATTGGAATACACTGGTGTTAACCCCTGACCATCTTTTCTGTACAATAAATATTCTTAAGGAAAACTGGTTTTAATTTTCTTACCATGGTTTATAGATATGGAGTTAACAGCTGTACCCGTGCGATCTCATGCTCTACAATGGTCTGGGTACTTATAAATATTATCGGATGTTTTCTTTTAAAGCCGGTATACGTTGTCCTTCGATACAGATGACGTTTACTCTGTTGGTGTAGATATTATAGTCTGGAATGCTTCATAAACTGTCATAAACTTTTTGCTTTGAAGGGTTTGAAATTTAGAAGTCTCAAGAAAAATGTTACATCTTTCATCATCTGGAGCTGCAAAACTCTTGTCTGGAGATGACACTGAAAACGAGAACGACGAGCTCAATGGAGAAGACAACGATACGACGTGGCGCCTTGTGTTTGTTTATTTCCTGCCGTTGTTCGGTGTCAGGTAGTCGGTTGTTATCGGTCGTTTCTTTGAGGCGTCAGGCGACACCAACTCCGGGATTGATGGTGGTGTAACACTGGGAGGGGGTAAAAAATTTAAAGTTGAGGATATGTCGACATAGAGGAATCGGCCGGCGATGTTAGTTTTGGTAGTGAATGCTTAGTGATCTTTGTATTTTGTAGATGTAGTGTCTTGTATGTTGGTTAAGGTGTCGCTTTGTTCTTCAAATCGAAGCTGGATTGAGTGTGTTCTTTTTTTAAAAGATAGATTTCTTCTTTTTTGCCTCGACTCGTTTTGGTGTTGGACTTTTTCATGTTTTGTGGTAAATTTAACTTCTAGTTAGTGTTGGTTGTTCTTTCTGGGGGGCAAACGGTACAAACTAATTGGGCAACCATGTTTAACGAGCTGCTGGTGGCAATTTGCTGAACCACGTGATCTTTTATTGTCATTTTATTGGTGAATGACAGGTACTTGTACCCTTCATGCGGGGGTATATACATTCACTGCTGTGTTGGTGACATTAAACAAGTCAAGATTTGTCCATACTGAGGAATATTGTCTTATTGGGAACACTACATTGTAGCTTTACCGTAGGTTGGTGAGATATAGTAAAAACTCGAGGAATCTTTGTGTTTCCAGTTGCCTTGGTTTTCCAGGCAAGTTTTATATCTCAACTCTACTGCCAAAGCTTCAGTACCTATCAACAGTATGGACAAGAAATTAAACAGGCAATCCCCATCACCGGTTTCCCTGACAGCAGTGCTGTTGGTATCTGGAAAGTAGAACTGGTGCAACAACCTGTCCAATATTTGATCTATCTCCATATTTGAGTTTGTCCGAAGATACACTTTCACAATTGTTTTGTTTCAGCACTACTGACTAAATGTCTGGATTAATTTCCTGCGGTGTGAAATTGTAAAATAAATAAAATATAAAAAAAAAAAGATAATTAAAAATAAAACAAAAATAATACATATCATGATTCTTGAATTTATAATTTGTGTTTTATAAAATAAATTATTTTTACCTTGTTGATGGATCATTTAAGATGGTTTTTTCACAAGCTGCAATAAACTGCGGTCACAATCCATTTGACCATTTGTTGTTTTAGGTTCTCCATTTTTGGATGGATAAAGGATATTGTAAGATGTTTACTCTCAAACATCAGGTTTGTAACTGTTTTCATTTGTTTCAAAACCAGCTGCTCTGAGATATTATCAGGCAATGTGACTACATCTTTCAGATTCTTTATACACCCTAAACAGAAGAGTTGCAAACACTGCAGGTTTCTGCTCAATATTTCCACTAAACATATCGTAGGTTCTGTTACAACAACCTGATGCAGGGTTTTTTTTACATAACAATCATACTTTAATTTTTTTTTTAAATAGATTGTTAAGATATGGTGCTAATTGATACAAAATAATTCACATAATTAATAAATTGCTTAATTCCGATTACTGTAAAAGATTTATTGCCTATCTTTTCAAATGCAATTGATTATTTTTGTTCACTTCGTTAATAGAAATGTACATTTTAATCTTCATTTCGTCAAAAGTATTATTTTACCTAAAAAATATAGTTAATCCATTTACTGATTCAAACGAACTTCCATTTTAATGTAATGTATGGAAAGACGGTATTTTCCGGAATTATAGTAATTTCAAGGTTTACGATGAAAATTGGGGACTTAAAATGCAGATTATTCCGTGAAGCCGAAGAGGCACACATTACGATGTGTTTATGTACAAACCATAGGAATCGCCCTATTGTCTAGATGGGTAGCATTTCTCTAGCTTTAAATCCAAGGTTTTTTTAATTAATAATTCTTTTAAAAAGGATGAAGAGTGACGTTTATTTTAATAAATATTAAAACGAGTAGATTGATCCAAAAATTGCAGTAAAAAATAACATTAAAATGTAACATCCATAAATGTATAATAGGAATATTTTGTGACAGTACAATCTGCAGAAGCATTTTTTATATGACTTGGCGTTTTTGAATGCTTATATCATTTTTGGGACCAGATACAAATTCAAATGCGCATTACATAGAATACAAAAAGCCTCGTTTTGTCCTCGATTACATTGTTGTACCCATTGGAATTCCTTTTCCCAAATATGTTGATAGGTAAAAAGGTAACGTTTTCTTTTGTTGGTTTTGATTCCGCTGGCCCCGATTAAGACCTCTTCATATTGAAAGCCATTGCACTTAATGATCTAGGGGGATGTGCTGCCATCTTGTACATTTGAGAATATAAATGTAAACATTTCTTGATGTGGCTTGTTTCTGCACAAAACTGGCCACAAAAAGGCAATAATATGAGGTTCTGTGTGTTGTTTGATATGCAAACTATACGCAAATAAATACTTAAAATAAGGTCGAATCAATATGCATTATTAACACTTTGATCTGAAAGAATCCCCAACTATATTTTTATTGAACAAATTCCTCTTTGTATGTTTTTGATGGCTGCTGTAATATAGGAAACTCGGGCTATGGTATGTCAAGTCGTTGATTACATATTTAACGTTTAACTCGTAAATTAGAAATTTTGAATATGAGACATTGTCACTAAACCCTCTGTGGCCTAACAACCCAAAAAGAGAACTCATGCGAATTTCACGTGGAATTAATCACGTTAATTTCACGTTTTTCACGTAAATTTCACATACGTTAACTAGTATGCACCGGCATGCTTTTCATACCTTAGAATTATTTTTTAGCCTCTCAAATAATTTGTTTTAAAAAATATTCATTTAGTTTGAATTTTATCATTGTAAGACAAGGCATTTTACATCCCATCAATATGAATAATCAAAACAAACAACTGATGTCATCTTAAATGTATGAATTTTATTTTTCCGTCGTAAATTTTAATTTAAAAATTGTTCTTCTTCAATTCACTCTCGGTCATAATCATCTTCACTCTCAAGGTCAACCTCGTGCACCTGAAATTCAAATGGATAATTATGATATATATACCTATATCAAGATACTAATGTGATATCATAAAACAAGATGTAATATTTATACCCCCGCTCCGAAGGAGAGGGGGTATACTGTTTTACCCTTGTGTGTCTGTCTGTCCGTCCGTCTATCTGTCCGTCCGTAACAAAAATTTCAGTCGCATTTATCTCAGCAACTATTTTTTGCAGATGCTTGAAATTTTTACACAGTGTTTGTTAAGGCATGCCATATCGTGGGATATATTTTTTTACCAATCAGATGTCAACTTCTTGTTAAATGACGACTTTGTTTATTTTTAACCAAAATTTTCAAACAAATTTTCGTCAAAGATTTCTCAGCAACTATCTATCGCAGATGCTTGAAATTTTTACACAATATTTGTATAGGCATGCCATATCGTGGGATATATTCTTGTACCAATCAGATGTCAACTTCTTGTTAAATGACGACTTTGTTTATTTTTAGCCAAAAATTTCAAACAAATTTTTGTCAAAGAATGCTCAGCAACTGTTTATCGCAGATGCTTGAAATTTTTACTCAGTATTTGTATAGGCATGCTATATCGTGGGATGTATTTTTGTACCAATCGATCGTCAACTTCCTGTTTAATGAGTACTTTGTTTATTTTTAGCCAAAATTTTCAAACAAATTTCCGTCACAGAATTCTCAGCAACTATTTATTGCAGATGCTTGAAATTTTAACACACTATTTGTTTTGACATGCCATATCGTGGGATATATTTTTGTATCAATCGGACGTCAACTTCTTGTTAAATAATGACTTTGTTTATTTTAAGCCAAAATTTTCAAACAAATTTTCCTCAAAGATTTCTCAGCAGCTATTTATCGCAAATGCTTGAAATTTTTACACAGTGTTTGTTAAGGCATTAGCCAAATTTTTCAAACAAATTTTCCTCAAAGATTTCACAGCAGCTACTTATCGCAGATGCTTGAAATTTTAACACACTATTTGTTTAGGCATGCCATATTGTGGGATATATTTCTGTACCAATCGGATGCCAGCTTTCTGTTAAATGTCGACTTTGCTTATTTTGCATATTTACACCAGAGCGGGGGTATCACTAGTGAGCATTGGCTCACAGATATCTTGTTTGTACTGTGTATTGTACATACAACTATAACTTCTCATATCTCTCAATCCGCTTTTCTTCTCGGGCTTGCAGCTTTTCCCACTTGAGAGGATCGTCGTCTTACAACACATATCAAGTCAATTTGTTAATACATCCATTTCTTTGTGAACTTCTTAGCAGCTGAGAAATCATATTCATGATATTATAATCATTACTATACAAGCTTATGGTTTTACAGAAGTACAAACATAACACACTTTTATAACATGTCTTAATATCTAATTAGGCTTTTATTGCAGATGATCCACAACATCACTGTTTCTTATTATAATTATCTTTCCTTGGAATTGGGTCATTTGTCTGAACAAATTTGAGAACCCTTCAGAATTCAAATTTTGTTCCGAAAGTGATACCTTTTGCATTTATTCAATATTGGCTAAAAACAAAAATGATGTAAATTGGTCTGTGCCCTGAAGTCAATTTAATTTCTTTTCGTTAGCATATGGAACTATTTTGTAAGTGTGTTCGATATGTTTTCTTGTGTTAGGCGTTGGATTTAAATAATGCGGATGGATATGCGTGTTATATGTCACAGGTATTTAAACAGGTGTATCTTACATGTGGTCATTCGAGTTCGTATTCAGCTTTCGATATGTCCGATATTGAAGAACATAACTCAGAACAGCGTTAGATTGTAAAATGCGCTCCATGACGAGAGGGCTTATATGCTACAAGAACTGGAAGAGAGAGTCACAGAATTGCGGAAAAACTTAGTCCTGAGTAAGCCGGAGGAGTCGACCAATTTTAAGTATACGGGGTGTAAAACTCAATTTGAATTTAACAAACGTAGAATCAAGAGTTAGAACTGGTGGATGAGTATCTAAAATTCGGAAGAACAGTGGACGCTAGAGAAATTCTTAAGTCTACAAGAGAAATGTTAGCCGAGAGGAACACGCACTTGCGAATTGCGGACAAGTATGGGTGGGATATTCTGGAAGAGTATGTTGGCGATAGTCTGGTGGATGGTCCTGACGAGGCTACTAAGTTACGGAAGGCATAGTCTGGAGCCATCAAGAAGAGGAAAGAAAAGTCCGATAAAAAGCCATACGATAGGGGCGGTTCATCCATCCGGAATGGTCTTTTTCGTATCAACAATGGAGAAGCTGGCCGACAACATTTCACGCAAGCAGGGAATTTTTCCCGCGCCTGGACAGCAACGCCACAATTCAACATGCCTTGATTCCCCCTCGCCAAGTCTACAGTCTGTTTCTACTGCTTTGAAGAGGGACACGTGGCACCACAATGCCCACTTAAAATCCAATAAAGGACATCTTTGCCCACAGCTTCCATTACAAAAGAAATCACTGACAAAAAGTCTGCATAAAGATTCTACAGAAATGGTGAGCAATATTTTTGAATATGAAAATTGTAAAGCCAAAGTAAAAGACAAAGTTTTGAATTTTAAAGGTAGATTAAGAAAACACATTGATTTTTGGAGAAAAGTATTGAAAGCTAGAGAAAATGTTTGAAATATTATTTTTTTCTGGTTATATAGTGCCTTTTTACGAATTGCCTGAGAGTAAATATTGTAAAAATAATAAGTCTGCAATTGCACATTCAGGTTTTGTAAGCAAAAGTATTCAAGAATTATTGCAAAATGGTATTGTTGTTAAGGTAGATCAAATTCCGCACGTGGTGAATCCTCTGACAGTGTCGGTTAATGCAAAGGGTAAAGAAAGGCTCATATTAGATTTGAGACATGTAAATCAATATGTTATAAAATACAATTTCAAACTTGAGGGTATTAAAGAAGCTTTAGATTTTGTACATAAAAAATGGTTTTATGTTTAAATTTGATCTCTCATCAGGATATCACCATATTGATCTGCACGTTTCAATGTATAAATATTTTGGATTTTCTTGGGATAATTGTTTTTATGTATTTTCTTCTTTAGCGTTTGGTTTATCATCAGCACCATTTATTTTTACAAAGATCCTGAGGAATTTAGTAAGATTTTGGAGAGAACAAGGTATTTATATCATTGTTTATTCAGATGATGGATTTGGTTTTTCAGATTCTTTTGCCAATTGTGAATATTCATCTCTAAAGGTATACAATACATTGATTAAAGCAGGTTTTGTTGTAAATACAGAGAAGTATGTGTGGGTGCCTCAAAAATGTTTAGAATGGTTAGGATTTACTTGGAACATGGAAGAAGGTTGCTTAGAGTTACCAAGTGTTAAAGTAGAAAAACTTTTATTCATGATCAATAATATTGTAGATAATGATTTTTGGGTAACTGCTAGGTATTAAGCATAAATTACAGGGAAAATTGTTCAGAGAGTTTGGGTTTAGTTGGCAGGTTTATGACAAGGCAATTGCATCTGGCTATTTGTTTCAGAAGATCATTATGGGCAGCGGAAAGGGCAAAAAATACATTTTTACAAAATCAATGATAAACTAAATTCAGCAATCTAAAATAATATTATCAATGGCCATAAGTACAAAACCAACAGTCTTCTCTGCAAAATAAATGTACATAAAATCAACCAAAGATATCTAAATACAAATCAAACACAAAAAGTAAAACCAACAGACATAAATGTAAAACGAACATACATCAACATGAAACAAGCGGACGCACAAATAAACGCCAGGTTGCGTTTTTTGGGAAGCAATATGCGTCATCGATTATTGGAATCCGGGATGGTTCGCGCCTATTCTGTTTCGCCCTGAGAATGGCTGAGATGTTGATTTATTTATTATGATTTATTAAAAATTATAAATAATATTTTAATGACCTGTTTATACTCGTACATTTGTTCGAAATATTTATATACAGATAAAAACATATGCATAATCAACTATCGTACAGTCTTCTATAAAAAAAAAAATACAAAAAACGTCATTTTATTGTTATCCATCAGGCATGTAGCATCGCAAAAAAAGGGGGAGGGGGCTGACTCTTAACTCTGAGGCTGAGCCCCCCCCCCCCCCCGATGCTACGTGCTTGTCCATAAACATGATATACACAAATCTGAAGGAAACATTTTCAAAATGCTACAAGACATATGTATATTGTAAATTAAAATTTTATAAAGTGCATGTATCAGAATACTTCAAGCTTATCGACATGAATACTGCCATGTCTTATATTTTCTTCAAACTACTTGTACAGGCATTGCATAAGAATGTACAGAAATAAATCAAACTTCGTTAAAGAAAACATTGTATGCATTAATTAATGCATATTTTGATGTTAACAATTTATACAAAATGTTTACTTTAAGACTTTCCGTTTCCGTCAGGCTACGGCACATCTGTATAGATATTTATTGCAAACCAGATCATTGGATACAATTTTGAAACTGAACAAAGAATCTATTGTAGAATTGAAAATTTTGAGATTGAATTGTATGAATTTACCATTTAAGACAAATTTTCACAACTATGTTTTACCAGAAAGACTGACTTATACAGACGCTAGCGATCGTTTGGATCTGAAATTCTTTGGAAAATTGTGAGAAGGATATGGACAAAATCAGAAGCTGAGCGTTCAACGTGGAGGGAATTAAAGGCAATTGAAGTGACTCTAGCTATGTTTAAGGTCGAATTGCAAGGTAAAAATGTTAAAGTTCATACGGACAATCAGAACGCCGTAAGGATAATAGAAGTTGGTAGTATGAAATCAGATTTACACAATGTTGCGTTCGCTATTTTTAAGATTTGTATGTTATCGAGAATATCTATGGAAGTTTGTTGGGTTCCGAGAAATGAAAATGTTATTGCTGACTTTTTCAGTAAAATGTATGAAGCAGACGACTGGGGCATTGACGATAGAATTTTCAAGTTATTTAACAGGAAGTGGGGTCCATTTACGTGTGATTATTTGCAAATTCTTCGAATTTCAAGGTAAAGAGATTTTATTCAAAGTTTGTAGATGGTTTGTTAGCTGGTATTGATGCTTTTTCGTGTGATTGGAAGTTTGATAATAATTGGATTGTTCCACCGTTAAGATTAATAAGTAGATTAATTTCTCATTTGATTGCTTGTAAAGCTACTGGGGTACTTGTCGCACCGAAATGGACTTCTTCTCCATTTTGGTCATGTATAGTGAACAATGACGGTACTTTTAAAGATGTTAAAGTTTCCAATGGAAGACCTTATAGTGATTGTAATGTTTCTTATTATTTTTTTTTTTTTTTTTTTGTCCATAAGATATCTCAAAGATGGCTAGATAGATTTTCTTGAAATTTTCAGGACTGATAGAGAACGATAAAATCTCCATGCGTTTTTTTTCATAATTCACATCCTGTCGTCCGTTTCCTGTCCCGTGGTAAAAAGCTATGGACAATGAGATCTCAGAAACTATAAAGACTTGAAACTCCAAACTTTGAGAGATGATAGACCTATAGTTGTAGATGTGTTTAAACTATTTTGTTTTGTTCGTCGTAACTTCCGGTCGTCACCGGAAGCCCTTAAAAATTTTCTATTTTTACGCATTTTATTTGTTTAACTCAGAATTGAAATATAAGTATACACGCTTTCATAAGTCATCTATCCGATGATTAATAAACAAAAAAATATTACTTCCGGTGAGATATCTCAAATATCTCAGGTAGTCTATTTAAAACAAATAATATTACAGCGAGATCTCATAAACTGTAAGTGAACAAGACACGAAACTTACATGGATGATAGGCATTTGATAGAAGATGTGTTTAACCGCTCTCATTTTGTCAACTGTCACTTCCGGTCCATACCGGAAGAGTTCAAACAATTCAATAAATTTAAGAGTTTTACTGTTTTTGTTTGACAACATAAGATAAGTTGATAGCCAATAAAGTCCTGTTGTGTAATGGTTAAGAAATACTAACTTTCATTTTCATTGAACACTTCCGTTTGTCCGTTTCCCGTCCTGAGACAAAAAACCTTGTTTCCTAGAGTTCTCAAAAACGGTGACAACTTGAACAATCAAACTTTGTGGGATGATAGACCTATGTATGTACATGTCTATACACTATTTTGTTTTGTTCGGCGTAACTTCTGGTCGTCACCGGAAGCACTTCAAAAATTTGGGTTTTTTCATATTTTATTCATTTTACATAAAATGAAAATATCAGTATCAATCTTACATATGTCATCTATATACTGTTAAATTAGCCAATAAAATTTATTCCGGTGAGATATCTCAAATATCTCTATGTAGCTTTCCTTTTAACGAATTTAATGTCCGCGGGATTTTTGTCACTGTAAGTAATTAAGAAACGAAGCTTTCATGATTGATAGAAATTTGATTGGGGATGTGTTTAATGGGTTTAAATTTGTCAACTGTCACTTCCGGTTCTTACCGGAAGGGTTAAAACAAATCATGTTTTTAACAAGTTTAACTGACTTTCTTGGGTGTTTCATCTAGCCTGATAAACAGTGATGTACGCTTAGCAAATGTACGAGAAGTACCAGCTTTTGTTTTTATTAATCACTTCCGTTTGAATGTCCGTTTCCGGTCCCGAGACAAAAAATATTGTTTCAAAGGGATCTTAAAGGACCATATATGATAAGGGCCTAAAATGGCCCCCCAAAATGAACAATATCATTTTACTATTATTCTTTATTTTCTTAGTACAAAAATGTGTGTGATGTGTTTACATAATATTCATTTTAGTTCAAGTGCCCACAATTTAGAAATATGACATTGTAAAGACAACCTTTTCCCGCCCTTTTGCATTTTTAGCATAAAACTGCTTGTTTTCAAGCAGATTTTCCTTCCGAAAACATAGAGCGCATGCTTGAACAAACAAAATATTTTAATCAGATATGTATCTTGCCAAGACTAATAAGTGACAAAAATTTTTTCCTTGTTCAAGCATGCGCTCTATATTTCCCATTCGTATATAGATAAGAAAAATGTCAATTTTTGGCTGATTTTGATTGACTTATAGAAATAGCGTCACTTCTGACGTCATAAACTGCCAGTGAGTGCAAATAAATCAAATAAATAGATGAAAAATATATTTTATATAAACTCTTCTAAAAAATAAGTTAACATTTCATTGTACCCGAAACACTTACAAAATGGCGAATTATGGGGGCCAAATTTAGCTCTTATCATATATAGTTCTTTGGCAGAAACGTGAACAACCAAACCTTGAGGAAAGATTGACTTATGATTGTACAAAGGGTTAACCATTTATGTTTAGTTTAGCGTTACTTCCTCTCGTCACAGAAAGTACTTCAAAAATTGATTTCTTTTTCATTCTCGTTGTTTTACATGTAAGTAATGTCTGGATATATCATTCACAATAATTATCATATCCACTTTTTTTCTATGTGAGAGAAGCTCTTACAGTTAAATTGATACATGTATATCAAAACGGAAGACCTTTTTGTTGCTTTTGCAACAAGAGTCTAGTTTAATTTCTGTTCGTTAGCATATGGAACTATTTTGTAAGTGTGTTCGATATGTTTTCTAGTGTTAGGCGTAAGATTTAAATAATGCGGATGGATATGCGTGTTATATGTCACAGGTATTTAAACAGGTGTATCTGACATGTGGTCATTCGAGTTCGTATTCAGCTTTCGATATGTCCGATATTGAAGAACATAACTCAGGGTAAATCGAAATTAATATTGTTTCAGATTCTTTATTTTGTAGAAAACTTCAAAAGACAGACGTCATCAAGATGTGGGGAATCCTTAATTGAATAAATATTTAATTTGTATATTGTCTTACAGGAGAGCAGGAGAAGATAAACGCGTTGATATGTATTTATAATTAAAGCTGAGTACATAATTCATGTCTATAATGATAAATTGTTGCATTTGTAATGAGTTTTTGTTATTAATTGCTATAGAAAAGAAATGTTTTATTTGCGGATGAACAAAGTGAAGGAGAAAACAACAAACTCTCTTGCCGCATACTTGCGAACACTTCTGAGAACTACAGAAAGATCAACGGTTCCCGTTTTTTGAAGACGTGCTGTCACTTTAGCCTGTAGTAACAAAGATTATAAAACATGTAGTTCAAAGTACTTGCTTTAAGTAATTTATTTCATGCACAAATAAAATAATAATTAACTAAATTCATTTCATAGAAATTGATAATAAATGTTATTTTCCAGACATGCCTATCAGCTGATAACTGAAAGGGGCATGGTCACGATTTTGGTCACATTGTATTATTCTTTTTTTATTATTTACAATGCATTAAAAATGCATATCTAATGATCAAATGAAATTTGGGTTCCATTCGATGATTGTTAAGCAAGATACAGGGCTCACAATTCTTCGTTATGTAAACAAGGCTCGTGCCCTGTTTTTGTTTACATAGGTTCAATATACCAGTAAAAATCTTTTTGAAGCTTGTTAAATTATATTTCATTAACTTACTTTTAATTCTGTGTCTGGATTGACTGGGAATAGCATGATCGGGGACTTCTTCTTCAGGTGTTCAACAAGAGGCGCCTTTGTTAAATGAGAATAAAAGTCCAATGAGGATGAAGAAATTATTAATTCAATTTTTTCATTCAGCGAAGTCGTCCTCTTGTAAGTTAAAGCCTATAAGAGGAGTAATTCAATTTATTCATAGGGCAATAAATTGTGACACAATTTTGGTAAAAGAGGCATGGGTTGCATCTCTGATATTGGGACAGTATATACTGCAGGTTTGTGGATAGCAATACAAGTAATAAATTGTTCTGATTCTATAACCAGTTATTAATAATAACGATACCACTGTGCATCTTTGTATTGTCTTTGTAAAGTAAAGCGTGATCATTTTGTTTATATGAAAATGCATATTTGAGTTATATATTTGTTTTTCTTGGTCTACTTCAATTAAGACTTTTTTTTATATCGTCTCTCGACTCGAATTTACCAAATAATTCCCAAAATACTAAATTATAAAATCTTTACCAGGGTGACTGAAACATCGTGTATTATTTGTGTTTTTTAACAATTCTCTAAAAAAAACTTTCAAGACATGGTCAAATTTATAGTTCTGCGCAGAATGTAAGATTCCATTGATAAAAATATAACATAAATGTACATTTACCGTCCTTGGTAATTAAGTAATTCCAATTTATTGTACTTATGGAAGGTCTGACCATAGGATATTAATTTTCCCATACGTAGTATTAGCAATATAAAACGCCTCATATCACGGTTTATTTGCACCCCCAAGTATCCCTTTAAGGGCATTGGCAACGAAGTTTTCCGGAAATAAAAAATCCGTACCTGCATTTTTTCTTTTATACATCGAATTTCAGTTACCGTTCTTGAGTTTTCTTGTAATTGTGAGTTATCGCCCGTAACACGAACTCTTTAGCTTATTAGAGTAATAAAAACAGCGTTTCCGAGGTAAACAGAAAATTCGAGAGATGAAGCGACATCGTTCTACATCGACTGGCAGGTTCATTTCAGCTTCCAAAAAGAAAAGAATCGACGTATTTAAAGCAAACAACGTAAGAAAGATTATTAATGACCACTCATATTCATCTAAGCTGTGTGATCATGGTGATAATGACTCTGACATCGCTGAGTGTTTACCGGTAGTTGATGATAGCGAGGAGAACAGTTACGCATCTGGTGATAGTTTAGATCGACAGATTGACAATGTTAACGATACAACAGAGATAAGCTGGCGGCAGGGAAGGCGAATAGTGGAGTTGGGGTTTATTGTAGACAAACTCTCTGAAGGCTGTTCTGTTTGCCACTCTTCTGTCCCTTTGAATATAACAAACACGGTACACGAGATACGTTATGGATTAGGCAGTTTATTAACCATCAGGTGTGCCCTTTGTGATGGAAAGACAGTTGTTCCAACTGGGAAGAGACATAGTGGGCCTAACGAACGTCAGGGACAAAGAACTTGGGATGTCAACACAAAGTTAGCATTAGGTAAAAAATGATTTATAACATTCAATACATAATGATGTTAACGAAGTGCTTTTTGGGTGATTTATACCTGTAAAAAACCCTCACTATATCATAAGAACTCCTGCATCTTTCTTATTAATTTATTTTCAAACAATCATTTTGTTTTGCTTTCAGGTATGTTACACAGTGGTATAGGGGAAAGAAAGTTGTCCAACTTATTGTCGACACTGAGCATTCCACCATGTTCCAAAACAACACTCAAGAAAAGAGAAAGAGAAATAGGTGAAGCCCTTGAAGATATAGCACGTTCCAGCTGTGCTGATGCTGCTGTCAGAGAAAAAGATCTCACAAAGTAATTAGAAAATAAAATATTCTCAAATAATCATCTATATATTGAAAAGTGCTTTTGATACATGACTGAGGTAAATGTTGCACAAAATAAGATGTATATGTGATTCGGTATATATATACAAGATCATATATTTATTATACATTTTGTATTTTAGAGAATCTTCAATATCTGCATCGTTTGATGGTGGCTGGCAAAAGCGTGGATCTGGCAAATCCTACAGTAGCTTATCTGGTAAATAATAATATTGCTCTTATAATATAATAGGTAAAATATACCAATCTACTTATCAGGATGTATACATTTTACCAATGTAAATTGTAAACATATACAATTACTATTAGCAATAAAAGGTGTATAATGGGGAATCACCTAGATAGATTTATATATATATATATATATACTGCATTTCTTTTTTCCAGGCCATGCTGCCTTCATTGGACATAAGACTGGTAAATGCATTGCATTTTCAACAAGGAATAAATACTGTAGAAAGTGTGACAGCGCATTGAAGAAAGGATGTGACGTAAAAGAACATGATTGTAGAAAGAACTGGGAAGGTAGCTCCAAGGCTATGGAATCAGACATGTGTATATCTATGTTGAAAAATCTAGAGAGCAATGACGTGTGTGTTGGAACGATCATCATGGACAATGACTCTACAACGATATCTAAAGCTCGTTCAGAAGTGAAAGCGGACCTGAAAAAGCAGTGCGACAGAAATCACCTTCTGAAAGACTTTACAAATAAACTTTATGACATCAGAAAAGCCAAAAACTTCAGGGAACTCACACCAAAAACAATTTCACACATATCAAAGTGTTTTCGATACTGTGTATCACAAAATCAGGAGGATACAGAAAAAATGAAGAAAAATTTATTAGCACTGGGAAAACATGTCTTTGGAGATCATTCATATTGTGGTTCATGGTGTGGATATTTGCAGAATCCATTGAAGTACAAGCCAAAACATCTTCCTTACAGCAGGTACCTTTGCGATGAAAAGTTGAAGATCACCCTTATGGATCTGCTGCATAAATATTCCAGTGATGCTGATAAGTTAACCCATCTAGGGAGCTCTCAGGCTAATGAGAGTCTCAACAATGCCATTTCCAGCAAGGCTCCTAAAACCAATTTCTTCTCTGGATCAGAAAGCAATGACTATCGAGTTGCAGCAGCCATTGCGCAAAAGAACATTGGCTATGGATATGTGACTGATGTAAGTACATATACAAGTATATACACACACACTCACACACACAGTAAAATCAAAATAACTACACCTTTTTTATACATTTTATTGAAAGAGTTATTGATTTGTAATGTATTTATCATGGAAAAATATATTCATTCCAGGTGTGTCAATCTGTGATGTTATCTCCTGGGGAAATAACCAAAAAGATTTCAGAGGAATATGACAGAAAAAGGGAGAAAGCAAGAGAAAGAGAAAGCACAATACAGTTCAAAAAGAGAAGAAGGGAAAAAAAGGAGCAGCAAAGTAATCACCAGAAAACTTGTGAAGTAAGAGAGGGAAAATCATATGAGACAGCAGTTGATATGAATAACAACATATGCTCTGATGATATTTGTGAAATACCTCCACCGCAAACTGAACAAACTTGCAAAGAACTGATACCTGGAGTGGAATATGCTTATGTGTCATTTGATCTTGAAACTACAGGACTTGGTATGTTAGAAATAAGTTTGTTTATAAAATGATAATCTAAATCATAAAATTTATTTCTCAATTATAATTATCCTTTCTTGATATTTGGTTTCTTTCTTCATATAATGAAACAAATGTTCACTGTGTTTTCAGGCAACATTGATAATATAAGCCCCCTTGGGACAAATACATTGCCCTCCGCTTCTTGTTTGGCAATATTTCATCCCTCAGGGGCAAATAAAAACAATGTTGCACCCAACCTTATTCAATATCTTTATAATATATTCATACTTTTTCATGAAACACAATTTTATTTTGTGATTACAGGTAATGATTCTGAAATTACTCAGATTGGAGCAGCCTACATACACGACAAAAGCTATAGCCAGTATCTCCTGCCTTCTAAAAGGATTTCAACCAGTGCGATTGCTCTGACTGGTCTTACCGTTGCTGGGAGCCAAATGTACAAGGAAGGCGAACCTGTTCCATCAACATCCACATCTGAAGGACTTACCAACTTTTTACAGTGGCTTTCTTCAATTCATAAACCTGTTGTGTTAGTGGCTCATAATGCTAGATTTGACGCTAATGCTTTTTGTCGTGCTTTGATCACAAATGACATGAATGGTGATGCAGGGAAAGTTATTCAAGGATTTGTTGACACACTTTCACTCTTTAGAAAAGAAAGGCCTGGACTTTGCTCATACAAGCAAACTGACTTGGTCAAATCTTTCATTCAAACTGACTATAATGCACATGATGCAGCATCTGATGCAAAAGCTCTACTACAACTTCTTACTTCACAGAATGAATTTTTCAGAACACATTTTACTTCAACACAGCTTTTCATTTGATTCGTACATTAGTCTACTTCATTATCATGAAATGGTGCAAAAAAACTCTTCCTCCCTAATGTGCTTAGTGAACAATAAAGTTATTTCTAAAATGATAATGACACGCATTGCGAAGTCAGGACTCTCTTTTTCCCACCTGTTACTGGCTTATAAAAGAGACTCTCAGCATGGTGTATTGCGATTGCTCTCCGAGAACACTTGTGAAGGGAAACCAAGAGTAACAAGCAATAAAAAAATCATTGGAAACCTTTGCTCTTACATTAAAGATGTTTGTGATTAAAGATATTGTTTAAACATTTTTTTATCTTTTTATTTTTTTAGTGTGTGTGTGCAACAGAAAAAAAATCAAGGGGAGTAACTCTAAAAGAGTAAAATGGCATTTTCTGGTGCATACTTTTCATATATAAATCTATTTATAAAATTTTCAGCTGGATATCATAGAAAATCTATTAACAACAACGTTGAATAATGAAAAACAAATCAGATATCTCACTTATTAAAAAATTGTTCCTTTAAAAAAAAATTTTTGCTAATTTTTCCCTCTATTTCATTGAAATCAATGTGAAATGAGAAATATATAAAATTTAAATTATTTCTCAAGATACGATGGAAAGAGTGGTTTTATGTGTTGGTAAATGTTTTTTTTATATACATATCAACCTATAAAGGAATCCTTAAAAAAAATTGTGGATAAACCAGGAACGTTGCCAATGCCCTTAAATACAAGCCCGTTAAGATAAGCTTATTTAGATAATCGGGTTACATCTGGCCAATATTCAGAGAGAATAAGTTATTATTATGCTTTTCCCGATAGTGTTCCTTAAATAAGGTATCAATATCAAAAAGGAAAAATAATATAAGGTTCAGAGAAATTCTTGGTTGTAGCGTGGGGCACGGGTGTTGATCATTGCAGTTAATTGGTGTTAGTCAGGAGCATATGAGCCTTTCAGAATCACTGGAGACAAATGAAATGGATGATGAATATACAAAAACAAGAATGAAAACGTCGATGACGAACTACACATCACTCTGCTATTATTATTATTATATTGACTTATATAGCGCAAAATATACATGTAGTTTCTGTGCGCTATACACTGTGTTAATAAAAGGGATGTGCTAATAAATGCTATGTTAGGGATACTTTTAAAAAATATTAGAGTGATGATAAAACAACAGGAGCTTATCTAAAACATAATTAAAGGATGAGCAGGATATGTACATACGTAGTCTTTACATACTAATCGTCTATGTTTTATATTCACGCTTGAACAACAGTGTTTTGAGGGTCTTGCGGAATGCTCCGTGTGTTTTAAGCTTGCGAAGTTCCAATGGTAGTTCATTCCACAGTTGGGCACCTAGAGTGTTTATAGCTCTTGCGCCGTATTTATTTGATGACCTCTTCACTACCAGTTTTTATTGGTCAGATGATGATCTCATTGTCCTGTGTGGTTGGTAGACAAAACATAGTATTTTTGTGCTGTTGAGGAATGTAGTGATTTGTGGATGGTTGTCAGTACTTTGAATATTACACGTTGTTTTACAGGCAACCAGTGCAGTTCTTGAAGTACTGGCGTAATGTGTTGTCTGTAATGTGTTTTTGTTAGACAACGTGCAGCGCTGTTTTGAGCCACTTGTAACTGGTGCATCTGACGATCGGTTATGCCAAGCAAGAGGGCATTGTGGTAGTCAATATGGGATATGCCTGTTGCATTGATGATATTTGCACAAGCTTCTTGGGGCCACAATTAAAAATATTTCAGTTTGTCCAAACCCGACCAATGATGACTGGGTGTGGGTAGGTAGGTAGGCAAATTCTTTTTCAGAATTTGCATGAAGATATTGAAACACTGAGTATATCTTTTTCAACATCATACCTTTGTAGAGACAATCAAAAGCCATGAATTTAAGACCTGTATATACATGTATTAGTCTATTATACTGAATTAAATCATTCAACAATAAACTGAACTTTTGAAGTCTACTTTTAACACGACTTCGTCCGTTTTCCGCATTCCGATCTCATCAGGATCGGCAACCTCGTCAAACACATCATTCCATGTCTTTTTACTGTTGAACCGATAAAGCCTATTCGACACAATGGGCTTTATTTTTTTGTTTACTTTAAGAATAACAGACGATGACAGCGTAAAAAAACTGTCTGCCATCTTCACATGTTTACTTTCGCTAAATTAGTAGATAAAAACGAATGCGGGACGGTTCGCCCCGAAAGACCTTTCGCTCCGAGACGTTTCGCCCCTAGATGTTCCTATTAATTATGTGGTAATTATGCAGTAAACTAATTAACACCATTAACTTCTAGCTGGACATTGAGGGCCTCCAAATTAGTTATAAAAAAGGGAAAGCTGATTAGACATTTGATTATGATTGCTTTCAAAGACAATTTAAAAAGGATTTTTAATGCAGTCAATTTTAATATTTTGTAAAAAGATTTATCTTAAAACATCGCATTATATATATCGTTCTAAAAATATATATGATTATTGCGATGTATTTCATATTAATGTTTACTCATTATATTTACTTAAATTAAAACACTGTGTATAAATGAAAAAAAAATGTTTTCCGATGATTTATATATATAACCTGGATAAAACGACACTAAAAATAAGCAAAATTAACAATATATTTTTTTTTAATTTTCATTGTTTTCAAGTTGTAGAATGTATATATCGTCATAAATTTTTATATGATGAATTACGATGTATTTCATCATGTCGCATATGTATATGTAACCGCTAGTTCTCATAATTAACACCCGTCTCATATTATAATTAATTTCTCCTCTTTAGCTTGTCATGGAGCGCCTCCAATTTAATTTTCACACCTTTATAAGGAGACCGATTCAGAACTTAATGACGATTGCTAAATAAACATAATCATAAATCTTCACGTGGATAATCGTTTTATACAATATTAAAGTTATCAGTGAATGTGCCACAATAAACATGATCATATGTTTTCAATAAAGTCAATATTAATGACACGCATATATATCTATTTATAAATATTTATCTAAATATTATTATTTTTAAAACATCGCAATATATAAAATAATGATATATAATATATAATATAGGTGCGAAACGTCTCAGCGCGAAAGGAGCGAAACGTCCCGTTACCATAAAAACCGAGAACATCGAATATCGATTTACTTCGTCTCCTACACGCTTTCTTTTAATCTTAAACACTGTCACTTTCAAACGCAAAGATGACAACATATAGTTTTATACGATGACGGCGCGGACACGAAAAATATCTGAAAAAAAAAAATTCTTCCAAAAAACGGCAAAAAAAGAATTTGAGTCGGCGGGTTTTTTTCGGGTCGGTCGCGTTTGGGCAAACATATAATCTTTTTATTTTGGCCTGGGTGAGATGGTATTTCACCTTCGAGATTCTCCGGATGTTAAAGTACATTTTTCTGGCGACAGAGCTGACTGATTTGTTTCTCTATTGATAGGGTAGCGTGTAAGACAGCACCAAGGCTATTAGATGGAGTGTTAGTTCAAATTTTATAATTCATGGAACTTTGGTGTTGCAGGTTCTGTCGTGTGAGTGAAAGACTTCCTTTGAATACATAGTAAATTAAAAAATATTATTTAATAATGATAAATAGTATGGAGTGGATTTAACTGACTTTTTTATTTACTAGTTTGAATTATTATATTACTAAAAATAAATTGTACTAGCATCACGTATTTTCTTTACATAATTATGCACAGCAGGGAGGGCCTCACCAAAATGTTATTTTAGATTGGTATTAAATCAGATTTATAGGTACCAGTACCATGTCCATTTACTATTATTGTTTTAAAACTGTGCTTCTGTGTAAAAATATAGATCTGACCACCAACATTGTTTCGTTTTTTAAGATCCTAAAATGCGTGCTGCTAAATGAATTATTAAGCAATAGATTGCACCCCAGTTAAGGCAGCATTGTGTGAATAGTGTTTCTGTTAAAGTTTGTACTTTAAAGTATAGTTTTGTTCATCAATTATGTATAAATCGAGTGCATCAAAAATAATGACCAAATGATTTTCCATAATTTTAAAAGAGTTACTTTATTTCATTTTTTTTTTAATTTCTATACTGTATAATTGTCTCACCACTGACAAAATTAGCATAGCTCATAAAATTCTAATTATCTACCAGATGATATCATGGTTTACACCAATGTTTGCAAATTCTAAGATGTTTTACTTAATTGTTTGTGTAACGTGTTTTTGCTAATCATAATAAATTTTCAGTAATACCGTTATATTTTTCTCATGTTTTACATTTTTCAAAAGGCTGTATATTTTGATAATGACCCATTTAAAGCAAACGTTTTAAGAATAATTACCTCATGATTTGTTTATTTAATGAGACTAGTAATTGTGTTGGCGTAATGTAATTAATTGATACGTTTATTATGTCTAAGGGTAAATCCTCTGAATCTCTACAAGTGTAAGACAGGTTCAGTAAGGGTGGAATATGAACAAACAAAAAATATATTGCTAGTATATTTTCTAAAACCCAGCTGACCAAGTTAAATGTGCAAAAAATACCTTGGCTGAAAGTCCAACCATCATTGATTTGTAATGCAATCTATTTTTAACTATCTTTAAATAATCGAATAAATTAAGTAATTGACACTGGGTATTCCTTTGAGGGTATTGGGATCCTAGCAACTACTAAACAATGCTGGGAATCCTTCAATTCAATAAACAATACTATATTCAGGGTTTTAATTTAACAGTATATTCACTTTTATTTTTATTTGGCTATACTGCTTGCAAAAATTAAATCGTTTTAACTTTCGATAAATTTCAAATAAGTTATGTTATCTTTCAAAATGGGTAATTAATGATGTGATGTCTTGCGTGTTTACAAATTGGCGTCAGAGGCATGTTATTGCCTTTACATGACTTTTGCACTCTGGGGTATCTTAAATCCCCTTTAAAAACTCAATGCTTAGATCTAGGTTATTATTATAGTCAGACATTAACTGAATCACGCGTCGCGTCGATACACATAATTGTCGAAATAATACACTTGGATGCTCGAGGAAAAATCAATATGTAAACAACAATAAATTCTCCTGTTTATGAAGTCGCATTTTTTAGATTTGAATTGACTAGACATTTAAAAGCTTTTCACCGCATCATGTCAATCACTATACTTTCATTATCTTCCGCCAATAGAATCAGCTAGTCCCAGCTTAATATCTAGTGGCATCTCGCTAGGATGCTTCTCCCTCCACTTGATCCATACAAAGTCTGTGTTAACAGGTCGTCAATAATCGATTCCTGTCTAATGAGGTTGGGACTTGCTAGTTCCTTGGTTTGTAATAAGGACAACATTCCTTCGCTTTACGCTATTTTTCTCGATCACCAGTTACTCGAGCTTCACGATTGTTATATAATTTCATTTCAAGTGTTTTATTGAACATGGAAATTAAGTGACTACACTGTTTATCACCAGAGTAATAAATGGTATGATCTTTAAACATGGAGGAACAAACGTTAAATTTACGAACAAGTGAAGAACAGAAAATGATGTCGCCAAGGGGGAGTGTTTATAGTCCCAAATCGTTCTCACCAAAAGGAAAGGAAACTCAAAGATTTTTCCCACCTGATCGACCAAAGTTTGGAACTCAGAATTCAAGAGAAAGTGATGAAACATCTCGATTATCAACGTCCGACAATGCTGAAGCTCCCTTGTCGCCAGAAGCACGACTTGATAGTAGGAGGATGTCACTTACAAGTTATGGTCGCCGACGTTTATCCATAATATCCAATACTCCACCAGCAAATCCTCAACCACCAATAAGGACTTTCAAATCTCTTGGTGGTAAAGTCGCATCCATGGTTCGCGCCAAGATGGCTTTTCAAAAAACGAAGTTATCGGCTATTGACGACCAAACTGAAATGACCATGATAAAAGAGCTACCCAAGAAGCCTAGGTTTAGCTCATTCATGTCGCCCGAAGCCCAATTCGCTATGATGAAAGGATATGAGGATAACGTTTACGGGAAAATGTCAAGCACCCAGCCAGAGAGCAAACCATTTCTAAGACGGAATAAAACTCCAGAACAACCAATTGATATCAAAGATGTTAAACGACCGGCTATCAGTCGCCAACAATCACTTCTAGATGTTCGAAAAAATCCGTACAGTCCCCTCTTCTCTAGCACACCCCGTTCTACGTCAGAATCTGACAGTTCCCGGAGACCTCATACTGCACACAGGATTAGATCATTCTCAAGAACACAGAGTCTTCCGACATTTGTTCCAAAGGAAAAACAATTAGTGCTCACCTACAGACTTCAAAGTGCTATGGACATGCTTGATACTCTGCGTTATAATGACGGTGAAAACCCGTTGTCTCCGAGGATCAAATCGGCCAGAAGTGTCATAAAACCTGTAGAATTTAACCAGTGGACACAAGCATGGAGTAAAGAATTCCAACTTGCTACCAAAACCTAGAACAACCTATGTTTGTGATGAATTAATGTGCTTAATCTTTCTGTTCACTCAGTTAAACTTTTTGATAAATGTACATGTATATCATTTATATAAATAGCTTCAGAATCAAGGATGATACAAGACTTACTTTTTGCTTTAAAGTTTACACCATGCCTAAAGACGTTGTATCATAACTGAAGTATTCATATTTCAAATCGAGCCGTACGTAGAGTTTCCCAACAGCAAGTGTGCCATCAATATCTTCATGCAATAAAATCTTATGTCGATTTTGTTTGCCACTTGTTCAGTTTATGGGTCCACATTAAAAGGGAGCACCGCTCCATTAAGCGTTGATTGCACGGAGTTATAAAGTATTATATTTATATTGAACTTGCTTCTCGTACTACTTATATATTTTGACATATCGTGAAAATTTACCAAGGATCGTAGCCGACAAATACATAGAGATAAGTTTCTATTTAGAGTTGTCGCATAAAATATTTTAGCGTTTACAAGTGTATTTTCATTTTATATCAGAACATATTGATTTAGTTAACAAATTATACAGTGTAATCCAGCAGTTTTAAGAAGAAGTGTTTTTTTTAAAAAAAACCATGAAAATTGCTTACTTTTATCTTATTTAGATTTTTTTTAAACTCTTGTTATCTGGTGATAAATCGAACAAGTTGCCTCCTGAGAGAAATTTTACTATAACGATTACATTGATTTTTTTCATCCTGGTCCGTTTAATAAGCAATACATTTATCCTCAAGTAGGAAGCCGTGTTGTAAGCATTTCACGTCACTATAATAGTTTTATTGACAACGCCTGGAATTTTAACCATTTTTGATAGCCAAAAGTATATTGAGGCACAATTTAAAGTACTTCCGGCATAGGCATGGGAAGTTCGATAGCACATAAATACCATAAAAAGGACTTAAGAACTTCTAGCTGAACTAAAGCTAGATAACTTTAAAGGTAATAGTGACGTTATGAAACAATAAGAATATTTTAGAAATGAGAGAAAATAACTAAAGGCAAACGGAATTTGAGCTGAACTAAATGTTAAAACTACATAAATATGTATTATTTCCGTCCCTAAACATACACAAAAATTCTTTTATCTAACTTGTCGGATAAACCATACCAATAATCGAACATGTTCATTAATAAAGCGATTAGAAACTAGGCCATGAAATGTTTGTTACTGGCTTGGTAACCTGTGTGTCCATCATGCATGTTTTATATAATTTTGGTCAAACACATTATCGATGTCTCCATTGTCTTTGAAATAATACACCATTATTTATAGCTGGAAATTGATTGATTGATGAGAAATCATCGTTACACGGCCTCTTTAATGTTTAATGAAAGGTTGATTATGCAATGATAAGTACAGACAACAGAATTAGTCCGGATCGATTACAATTTTTCTCTCTGCATTAAAAGTGCAAATTAATACCCACTTTGATGTACTTTCTCCTTTTTTAAGGAAAGAAGATTTAACGTATAATATCTTAATGTGCGTACTTTGGTTTCCAAATATTTAATACGGAATGTTCCATTACTATTATTAGTTCCTCATCTCGTATTACCAATATGTTGAAATGCATTAATAACATGTAAACAGCGTACAAATGAAAAATAGACCACTTACGTTCGTGCGGTTTTTAAGCTCACCTGAGTTGAAAGCTCAGATGAACATTTCTGATCCCTTTTAGTCTGTTGTCCGTCCATCTCTTAACTTTCGACTACTTATCGAGAACCACTGGCCAATTTACACTAAACTTGACACAAAGCATTATTGGGGGAAGGGGATTTAAGTTTTCTGATACTAAGAACTAGCCCTCATACAAGGGGAGATAATAAATTATTTAAAATTTGTTGATATTCTTCCAAAGTATTCTTCTCCAAACTCATTTAGCCAGAAAAGCTGAAACTTATGTGGAAGCTTCTTCGGGTAGTACATATTCAAATGGATAGAACTGGAGCACAAAAGGGGGGGGGGCAATTTTAACTTTTGATATTTATTATTTACAAAATCTTTAAAATCTTTTCTCAAAAAATTAATTGGCCAGAAAAGCTGCTGCTTGTGTAAAAGCATCCTCGGGTAGAATAGAATCAAGGTGGTTTTTTTGTTCAAATCATGACCCCGGGGATAGAACGAGACCAAAAAAAGGATGGGGGGGTAAATAGGAATATAAAGCGAAGAATATAAAAAACCAGTCTGCAAGAAAAGCTGTAACATATGTGGATGCATCCTCAGTTCAATTAAATTCAATTTCTTCAAATCACGATCTCAGACGCTAGTGTAATGATTGAATTCTTTAAAAAATATTCTTGAAAAGTCAAAGTCACAGGTGCTGAGAACAAGACCCTTTCACCCCAATTTTAACTCCCTGGGGTTGTTGACTTTCTTTTGATAGAAATTTCTTTAAAGTCATGTACAGAACATGTTCCCCTTTATTTATCAATAAAGGAAAAAATTACAATTAATGTACTCCCCTCCCCCCATGGCATATAAAAATAGGAAAGGTATGCACATCACTATCCTTTGGTCACATTGTTACTATAATATATATATTTGCTTATATATTCAACAAGCACAGGATAATGTTATTGCAGTGAATATATCTCTTCCTCATTATGCTTTTTTAAAAAATGCACATTATTCATTTAGCCAACTAAATCTTGTCTAACTAGGTTTTTGAAGACAAGCTAGGTAACTGAGAGGGAAGTCAACATCTTTTAGTGACGTAATAAACGCTCATGAACGATAAAATCCAAGGATTTTATTTGCGCACAATAGATTTAAATCGATTTTCTCGGATGGTATCGTACAAAAGTTACCTATAGTTGTTTACTTCCGTCACAGTTGCCTGGTGGAATGGCAAACCTTTCCTCTTTTATATGCAGGTTAGGATTGTTTTAAATAAATTGTGTATTTTCGAATTATTTCAGATATTTGATATGGAATGTGTTGTACACATGACTTAATAGGAGTTTCTATCATAAAAGCGTCGACGGTACCAGTGGTCTTAATTCGGGAGGGGCAGAGTCCTGTACTCAAAGTGTTATGATAAATGGTATTACTTTGACATATTGTTGATTTTCAGTTCTTAAGACTGTTGGCTTTGAGCAAATGTTGGTCTCTACGAGAGTGTCAATGCTTTTTGAAGATTAATTTTAGTAATGAATTCAATATTTGTTTGTTTTTATCGATATAAAATGGTTTGAAGCAGTTTACGTATTATAAACCTTCGAAGCGGTCTATGAAAAACGTTATCTGTCCCAAACCATTTTATATCGTATAAAACTAATAAATATCGGTTTATAAAGCATAATCTGCTCCAAATCATTTCAAATCTTATAAAACAAATAAATATTGAATTCAATTCTTAAAATTTAATTTTGGTAAATAGTGGAAGATAAAAACAGTCATTTGACCTTTAAAATGACATCATGATAACCCATGACAGTGAATTATACATTTTTGACGTTGGTTAAACTGTGCTGTATGCAACTTTCTTTTTACGATATAAAACAATTTTTAGCCAATTGGAAATCGCGTTACAACCAGAATTAAATTATATATAAATAAGTGTAATTGTGTAATATCTTAAGAACTGCAATGTTCAATATATAAAATTGAGTCATCCTGTTACAAAAGGGGCCCAATATTTAACATAAGATTATTTGGAGAAAAGTTTTATAACGTATCTATTTTACTACATTGTCCAGATATTTTATAATGACCCAAAAAGATGATTTTTTATTATCATTATTGCTCAGGTGAGCGATGTGTCCCATGGACCTCTTGTTAAACTTTCAAACTATCATTTCAAGCTGTTTATTAATTTCCATCTTTAAATCTTCCCTCGACATTAATCATTTCAATTACGCACTATAATTGAAAAGTTAAATCCCATGGCACGTTCTTTTCATCTGAAAGCTCGAAATTTGCATTTTTGTGTATTGGTAAAACGATGCTTCTTTTTAACAATTTTGTTAGATTATTGAATAGCTAAAAAGTTTAAAATCCCTGAAGAGAAATCCATGCACGCGATTTTGCATGCAAGGAGTTTCTATTCATTTTCAATTCATGTCCACACAATCAAGATTCGATCAAAGCAATGATGAGATGTTGCTTTAAAAAACCTGTCAAACTCCCATCTTTTCTTAGTATGCAGAGTATCCTACGCCTTAGTGTTGGCACTGTCCTTCTATAAAAAATGCTACAATCCAGGGGGTGTGAATTGTGAGAAACTCATTGGCTTTTAAAATGAAATAAGATGACTAGGTGTAAAATATCACCAATTCGGTTTTTTTTAAATAAATGCATAAACCATGCATTGAAATAGGATTCTTGTGAATTCTTTGTGTGAATACAGTAGGTGAGACAGAATCAACTTCATGTTAATGTAATGTATTTTGGTCTGATCACAATGTTCAATTGTACAAGGCTTTCTGAGCTAAAGAACATTATATGCCCCTTTTAATATACCATATCAATGTAGTAACCTAGCAGCATCAAATCCACTTTTAAATTTTGAAGTGCTTTTTACATAATTTTAAAGATAAATCACTTTGGCAATACTCAAGGATTCGATGGGCGAATATAATTGTATCCTAAATAAAGGTTTTTTTCTGATGCTATAACGACCTAACTGAAAATTTTGTAGAATTTATAATTTTGTTGTAGCTGATCTTTTCTAAGTTATATCGATTTCATTAACGCTGCCATAACAATGAGATTCTTTTGAAGGTGAATAAGTAACTCATACATACAGTAGTTTTACATATCAATTATACAGTATTTCATTAAATAAATATGAGGTATAAATGTGTTGTCAAAACAGCTTTATGAAAACTTAAAGGGAAACAGTTGTTTTCTTCCTTGTACAAATTCGCCCTGATGTCTAGATAGGTACATTAACATTAAAACTCTGCAGTCACAAACAATAATGGTATATATTTTATAACATATTTTAAATAATCAATAGTACGTTTAAATACATTTCTCTAAATTTTCAAGTTTAAACTTTTTTTGTAAAGTCGGAACAAATCAACCAGTAAAATAAAAAAAGAATAACCTCGTTATTTGTGTTTAAACCTTCTGTATGTTGTGTATATTATGATATGCACTAAAGTGTGTTTAAAACAGAGAAAGCCCTCTTAGTTTGTACTTTTTTTCAAACATAGATGAAAAACGTGACCGTGTAAATAGCTCTGTGGATGTATGAACTTTGATGGAGTTTTCGGTGTTTGCGGAATTTCCTGGTTGCACAAGATACGTCTGAAATAAAGATTTTTTTTAAGTTTGCCTTTTAATATTCTGATAAGAGAGAGAACTTTTTAAAAAATGATTTTTGTGGTTCGTGTGACACTTTGGAGTTTGGAGTTAAAAAGTTTGGTTTTGGGCATTTTGAATATATACAATGCACATGATTCACTTAAGGGACTGCAAAGTGTTGCAGCAGTTCATAGAACTCCCAGTTCGAAGTATAGAATCTTTTTAAAGCAATCATTACTACTGAAAGTTCTGTCAGTATTCTTAGTCTTCAGTGTGGCAGGAATTTGAAATTTGATACTTTGATAACCATTATTTCAAGCAATGTCATTTCCGAAAATATAGAAAATAAAATTTCATGGCCAAGTCTCCGTTTCGTCATTAAGAAATAGCACTAAGAAGAATTGTCCAAGATAGTTTATATGGGTCGCGCTCCATTGACCTGTTCCGTACACGTCCCAGACAAATTCTCGCGCAATGCGAATGGTGCACACAGAACAATGACTATGGCGGCCAGTTTGCAATTACAGACGTTAATGCCAATATTTCTTGACGAATTGTTTGAAAATGAGGGGAATATGCGTCAACATTTTCAAAGATTAATGCAACTCTGCGCAGCAGCAATGTTGTCAACGTAATTAAACCATAAAAATATATGAGTTTCCGTGAATTTAAGCGTTAGAAGCAGGCGCGGATCCAGAATGTTTTTCCATAAAGGGGGGGGGGGGTCCGAGTACGTGTTTATACTTTACAGGGAAAGTTATCCGATTGGAATATGTTTATAATATATTAAATTTATTTTATTCATAAAAATAATAACTGGTTTAACGACGATTTTATATATATAAACTATTAGTAAAAAACTACATGTAGTTAAAAGTTATACATTGTATTTTATATATTGTAGGACAAGGGATGATAAAACTAGAATAGAAATGTATGCGGAAGAAACTGTACCTTTCTACAACCTGGATGATTTTCGGCGGTTCTTTCGGGTTTCTAGAGCAACATTTGAATGTTTATGTAGAAATATTGCCAACTTTCAACATTTAAAACCTGGATGGACTGGAGGAAGAGAATTTATTTCAACAGATAAACATTTGTTAATTACCCTATGGTATTTAGCAACCCAAGATAGCATTCACAGCATATCAGATAGATTCAATGTCACCGAGTCCTCTGTTATCAGATGTCGCACAAGGATCACAGACATTTTTGTTAATAATCTAAAACATGTATTTATCGTCCTCCCTTCAGCTAATGAACGCCAAGACGTAATGGACAAGTTTGAGCAAAAACAAAATTTTCCAAATGTATTAGGTGCTATAGACGGTACCCATATTGCCATAAAAGCCCCTAAAAATCATCCCGAAACTTATGTCAACAGAAAGGGTTTTTTCTCAATAATCTTGCAAGGAATTTGCAGAGAGGACCTTAGATTTGTTCATTGTGTTGCTGGATGGCCTGGAAGCTGCCATGATGCCAGGGTGTTGAAAAATACAGATATATGGGAAAATGGTTTGAGAGTTTGTGGCAATGGGCATTTTCTTGGAGATGGAGCTTATCCATTGAGAAGTTGGCTTCTTACTCCCTACCGAGACACAGGACGTCTGACACCCCAACAAAGGAATTACAATTATCGTCATTCAGGCACAAGAGTAACTATAGAACGCGCATTTGGGTGTCTAAAAGGACGTTTCAGAAGATTGCGATATTTGGAAACTTCAGAATTAAAAACATCGGTTGAGGTCATTATTTTATGTTGCATTATTCATAATATATGCATCCTGAACAATGAAGATGTGCAAGATTTTTTTGAAGACAATCATCAAGGACCTTATGTGCCCCAAGGAAATTTAGTCGACAATCAGGCAGAAGGACTAAGGAAACGTGATAATATTGCACGAAATTTACCTTAAGTGATGTATTTTACATGACATGACTTAAGATTTGGAATACATGTATCAATATGTAACTACATATGGTTCAGGTCTTGTCTTAATTTGTCATTACACAATTCAAAAAGATATAATCATTGGTTGAAACTGTTTTATTGAACACAAGTATGTATATTTAACCTCAAATAAAAATAACAATAAAAAATAAAACAAAATCTCATATTTTTTATAATAACAATGAAATAAAACAGAAATTGGCACTATCTGTGATAAGTATAAAAGTAAAAAAGAAACAAATACAATCATGTGTTGTACTTTGCTTGTTCATAAAAAAAACAAAGACATCCTTACATCTAAGGGGTAATCTACCAGATATTTCCCTTTCAATAATAGTTTGCTGAAGTAGAAGGTAACAATAATGTTCAACATTTGAAAACTTTTATGGCTTTGCTGATTTGCTTCCTACACATAGGACATTTATTACCAGCAAGATTTGATGCACATTTCACACATGCTATCAGATGTCCACATGGAACAAATACAGTTTCTGCAATTTTCCCATCCTCCATGCATATCTTGCACTCGTCTATAAATGAAATATAAAGCATATTTGTATAAAATGCATGAATTGAAATTCAATCTTATCATGTTTAAACTATTTTGTTTGGCTTGATTTTAGAATTTCCAAAAAATTTCCGAACATTTCCATCTTTTCACGGTGTCTCCTTTCCACTTGTTCTTCAAAACGCTGACTTTCATTCTTCATGATTTGTTCAAAGCTATCTAGAACATCATTTGTGCGGCGTCTTTTTGAACTTTGATTTAACTTTTCAGGAGACACGCATTTTCTCTTAGTAGAAGTTGAAGGAGTGTCAGGCCTACCTGAGTCACTTTCTTCTTTGCTTGATTTGGTTTCTGGGCTCGACTTGTTCTCTGTTCCAACAACACATTCTGGTTGAACATTAGGCTTGGCTGCCATGAACTCTAATTCTTCCTCATAAGGGTGATTTCTTCTTTCTGCCCCACTTTTTTTGTTGTGATCTTTAACATTCTTCAAACCTCTCATCAAAGTCTTCCACCTCCCTTCCACCTGCACTGCACTAAAGTTACAGTTTCCCTTTTCTCTTAGTACTTTGGCAATTTTGTTCCATAAGGCTTTCTTTCTTAACTTCCCACTTGTAACCAACTCCTCATTCTCCCTATATTGGCTGATTAATAGAAGTGTTGCAGGTCTAGTCCAAAGAACTGACGAGTCTGGGGCAATCTTAATGGGCCTCCCATCTTCTCCTTCCAGATCTAGGCTTTCATCCTCCAGCTGAAGCGTCTGAACATCATATCCACCACTACCTATTAAGAGTACTATACATGTACATGATGTAATAACTTAATTAAATAAGAAAAAAAAATTAAATATGAAACAAAACATTACTTATTAACTATTTTTTTTTGCAGAGGCATTACATTACATGCATTGTACATGTATACAAGTAAAAACCACTTATATTTGGGATATGTATCAATACAATTTTTCTAAGCAAGTTCTTTCTTCATGTTCTTTCAGGTGGTTCAGGCATTTTTAATGACACCCAAATTCCTAAGCCAATTATGATGTTTATGTTTACAGGCATAAGGTTTTTTATATTATGCATTAAATTAAAATTGTAAGTTCAAGAACATGCTATGACCTCAAAAGGCAACCACAACTTAAATAGTTTAATTATTTTTGTATTAATGACATCAAACAGGACGTCAGTGGCGGCGTCGAAAAACCTTTACGTTTATTTTTTTTTTTGGGGGGGGGGGGGGGGGAACGGGGGTATTAAGCACGCTTTTTTCGCAAAATACATATAAATATACTGCATATCATGCTGAATTTAAAGCTATACCGTTTTTCAACCCGAATTTCCCGTGGATCTGCAGTTCTGCAGCCTCTAAATTCAAATGACTGTTCTTGTATATATATTGTACACAATAATCGCTCATAGAAAAAAAATACACAAACAAAATACTCAAAAAATCTGCCTAAACATGCTAGGCCCCCATTTAATGTTGCGAGTTGTCGTATAAACAAGGCACATTTTAGAAATAATGATGTTTAGATTGTTAGAAGAACTTAAAATCTATGTAATTAGTTTATATTTACCGGGATCATCACATGCATGGTTTGCAAACTCCTCCATGTCTCGGAAAAGGCGGTGACATGTATCACATTCAAAGAGCGTGGCTCTGTTTTGCGCATTAGTCGCCATGTTGAATTCTGACTGCACTACCTCTCGCACGTGGACAGAGAGAACAGTCCGAGAACAGTGTATTTTTGAACTCCTTTGACTTTGCACATGTGCGGGGTGTTCCGAACAGTCAATGGAGCGCAACCATGGTCTTTTTTATGAAAAAAAATTGTCATAAAATGACAAATCTATCAAATCTGCTGTATCTTTGTTTTCCGGAAAATGTAACTCTTTCAAAATTAACGTAAATTTCTGAGGTAGACTTTTTAAAAAAAATATTTTGCCGCAAGAAGAACCTCTTTCTTCATATTATGCATTGTTTTATACGCCCTTGATGCCATACCTTGTTGTTATATATGGTATAGTTTTAATTTGATCCTCTGATTAAAAGAGATTGTACTTTCTGAACAGTATGTGATCTCTTCTTCATATCATGATTATGTTCATCAATTTTTTAGAATACAGCACAAGGCATCGAAAAAAAATATTTTATATCACAAGGTAAAGTGTTTTAGGAAATTGTACATTAGAAAATTTAAAATATGTCAACGTGTTTTGTAGCAGAGGGCTTATGCACCTTAAAATGACTTTCAACATTACCATTGAGTATTGTGACAACTATCACTAGTTTTCCACTTCAGTACTTACAAAAAGCGAGTCACTGTCAGTCCTAAATTATATATGTGGATTTTCTTTTCATGTAAATTATTATCATGTTTCTATTTTGTTCCTACATTTCTTTAAGGTATTCGAAGTATAAGGACCACATTTTGTACCACATTAATGAAACGTCCTATAACCTTTATAATTTTGAAGTTATCAAATAAAAAAATGCTCCACCAAAGGAATTTTCAAAATCTTTATAATTGTCCAATTAATTGCATCTTGAATTTTATATTAAAGTCTATTGGCAACGGTTTCATTCAGATATTGTAAAAGTTAACTTGAAATACATACAAATTTCCTGGTGAATATATCCATAAAATTTCTCTTTATTAAAATATGAAACGAAATGAATCATTTCCGCAGATATTTTGACAAAATTAATAGTTTCTTCCTTTTATCAACAAAAGGTAGCTGTACAAAAAAATATATATCTTACAGAAAACTTTGTTGGAGCGCATGCTCGAAATAAAATAATAAAATAACAAAATAATATCTTGGCCTCGATACACTCCCTCCACCTGCCTCTGCCCCTGGCTGCTGCTCTTGCTGATGCCCAGTTATTCCATCACAGCTGTAACTGCTCCTGCACTGTACTTTTCCTTCATGTTGTTTTAGACCGGCCTTTTTTCCTTCCTTCTGGGTACTCTGTCATTGTTGTGATACATATTCAGGTGTGCACCATCCTTAGTAGATGGCCAAGTTCATTTTTTAGGTTGTAATTATTTCGCTCAATCTTGTTGTATTTGTTTATTGATTTCAGTTGCTTTCTAAGTGCTGCTTCCATACAAGAGAAACGACAGGACCAAGATATTGAATAATTTTAACTTTTACATAAATGCAACTTTTGAAGCGCTCCAAATTTTACTTAACCCTCTAGATTGAAACTTGGACTTCCCCATTCTGTTTTTAATGTCGAAAGACAAAGCAACATCAAAAAGATTTCATTTCTAATTTGGTTTGTGCATATGGATAAAGTGTAAATGTTATTTTATTTGGAAAAAAAGTTAAAGATCTACATTCGATGACTAGTTTTGATGGAAAAGTATCTTTAAATAAAGTATTTCAATTTCATATTAAAATCTACCTTCTAATATAAATGTATATGATTATCATTTAGTCTCATAATTCATATCAGATAGTAATCAGTCACTGTTATAGGCATAAAATAGAAATTTTCTTCCAATACAGTATACTATCCAAGAGTTATTTCACTTGTAACAACATTTCTGACAAAGACTAGCTGCAATTCATTTTGTCAGAGTAATCGCTCTTCCATCTCCTTATTAAGCGATGAATGTAATTTGTATTTTCGTTTTATTGAATGAATTTTTGTCCTTTGTGGAAAAGTTTAAGAAGACAAATTCAATGACATATCTAAGGTGCACCACGTCTGCTATTTTTTACACATGGTGCATAGTTCTACATAATGATATATGATTATAATCGCATAGTTTCCTTGCGCATAAAGTGACAGCGAAAGGAAGCATATGATGCTTGCATGTATAAATGATTGCACCAACCAACAGTCGTAAGAGCGTTCCAGGACCACACTGAAGCAGCTAGAAAAGAACGACAACATTACAGGGAGTGCATCCAAGAAGCAGCTGAAGAAATGAGACAGTGGCAAGGCGGGTAGGTTCAAAACGTGCACCACACCGTCGATTTCGCCCAACACTTTCAACAACCGCACCACCCCAGGCAAATGGGACCGACATACTGTTTCATGCTTCGCAGAGTCCTGCTCTTTTGGATCTGCATTGATAGTGCGCCTTTGCAGTAGAATTTCTTGGTTGACGAAGATCAAACAATCCGTAAATAATATCAAATATTTTTACCCCCCCCCTCCAAAAAAAAAAGTGTAAATAAAAAATCAGTGAATATTTGAATCTGCTTTATTCAATAATTTGTTAATTCTTATTTTTTATTTATTTTTATTTTATACATTGCTAATATTATTTGCTTTTGCAGAAACTGTAGATGTGAAATATGTAATAATATTTTATATGTATTGTATATCATAAAATGCACATATTGCTGAACAAATTGTTGACATTGCGTAACACCAGGATTTGCCTCATGTCATCCATATATTATGTTCCAAAATCTTCTTTTTAAACCAGAAAGTTAATTCTAACATATCTTGAAGCAAAAGTAATGGAAGTATCAAGTACAAATAAATGAAACATACTCGATTTTGTATTTTCGATCAATCATCGATCAAAACAAATCTGATCTCCAGTTGCTTAATAAACTGTTTTTTAGATACTCTAAGAACATTTTTCGCAATCATGGAATAATGAAATGTATAAATCATCAAAGGTTATTAACTATAGAACTTTTAAATTTTCGTTATCTTTGAAAGTAATACTTATTGAATCTGCCAATACAATAACAGAATTTTTTGTACTTTAGAACTGGCAATGCAAAATTGCAAATAGAAAGAGGTTACTGGTATGGTATATCTCGTAAAACAGTGAATGTACCATATGTAACTGTAATGAAGACGAATCTCATTATTTATTTTTTGTACAGAGGTACCAGTTAAAGATATGAGAGTTCCATACATACATTAAAGCTGAACACCGCTCATAAAAAAGGCATCCGCCATATTTCTCTTTCATCGCTGCTATCCCAACAACCCTTATATAAGGAGCAGACCTCTGAACAGTTCAAAGTACTTCGCTGTTGATGTCTCACCTGTGTGGACGTACATCATGTCTCGCCTTGTTACTCGGTCGCGATGAAATTATCAAATTTGAGACACTTTTTCAAGCCAGGTGAATACTTGAATCAAATAAATTGGCCGTGCATTAATTTTAGACACTTTTTTTCAAGAGTTTCAGGTGTGCAATCAGGTGAAACGAAATTGAAAGGTTTATATACCAGGTATCTTCTGTGTGATGGTGATTATTTACGAGCGGTGTTCAGTTTTTGTAAATATTGCTACACACAACCAAATGTTTACTTTCAACGACTATTTAAGATTAGCAATTTAAAAAATTGTTGCTTTATCTTTGTGAATTCGTTAAAAATACAATTGAGTCAGCTGCCTTCTTGTAGGTGAATTTCAATTTTTTTTTCACATTTTCACACATTTAGTTTTAGTGTTTTATGACTTTTTTCTTAACACTCAAAATTATGCAGTTAAGAGAATATAGAAATTGTCATTTTCATTTTAAAATGATTAAATATCATCACCAAATTGAAATGACAATAATAGCAGTAAAATATAAAATACAAGTTTATGTACAGGGCCGGAACAGAAAGTCAGAATATGAGTGTCTGATAGTAACAGCGTATGTTGCATATTATAGGAATTTTCATTCTAAATGATATTAAAAGAGGTAACAATGCTACTAGGATGTTGTGGGTCTTTCGAATATAAGTTATCAGTAGTCTTTTAGCTCAGATCATTTATTTCTTTTGGGAAATTCTTTACAGTATAACAACGATTTTCTTTTTTTAAAGTAAGTATTTTGAGTTTTAAAAGTGTTGATTCGAAAATCAAAAAGTGTGAATGATTAGCTGTAAAATTAATGGGTCTTTCTAGACAAATCGCCTTTGGCAGAGACCCGTAAAACTAAATGTTGCTCGAAAGATGGAATTTGGATATTAAAAAAAAAACGAGACATCCGCGCAGCATTTTAAATAGAGCACTTAACAAAGCTTTAAAGTGTTCACTCTGATAAATAGAACGACTTGAAATAGAAATGATATGAAATTTTCAGCACATCGTAACCAATATTTCTTCTCTACAATAGCACAGAAAAAATAAATTAACGAACTGAAATCAATTATTCGTAGGAGACCTAAAAACAAAACAAAAATGTTGCTTTTCAGCATGCATTGCTTCATTTAAATAACAACTTTTTGCAATTGACGTTAGTCTTTATTAAAAATCTGAAATCAAGAAAGAAACTCAAAGAAGAGAGTAACGATTGTGGAAAACACTCGAGCTGTTGGAATGTTGGTGTCTAAGTTGTTCTAACGACAGCTTGTACTCGCTCAAATCCACTGTTCATTTCGGCCTCAGTATTGTTTTAAATATTTGGCAATCAATTAAAAAAGTGATTTTAACATATTTTTTTTCTCAATAATATAAGTGAATCAACAACCAACAAAAAACTCTAGGGGGAAACTCTACCAAACCGAAATTGATCAAGATATCCGACAAAGGTCAAGGACTCGGATCGCAGCCAAGGTCAAGATCGCTACATCGATCTTGACCCTTGACAGTTAGATGGAAATCAGCCACACCCCATTGGCAAGACAAACGAATGCGTTTATTTTAATTATATGATCAGTTCATTATATTTGAACTTAGAGCTTCAATTAAGTGTGTCCACATGTATTTCTTTGCTTTGCCATCAGTTCAGCTACAGGTGGCCTCTATTGTAACCTTAATAAAAAAGTTTTTACTTGCGATCTTTATGTAAATAATTATTATGATTTAAGTTGTTTTGATTGTTTTCAAGAGCATGGTCAATCCGTGTTTCAATTTCATCTGACTGTCTGTGATTTAAAAGCCATTCATTTTAGGTTTTAAAGCCATACTCAAGACTTTAAATTGCTTAGCAAAGAACCCACTTCTTTCAAAAAGAGCTCTGTTCCCTATACAGTTCAGATAGAATGCCCTCGGACATTCAAATTGTTCTTGTGAAAATTTAGCTATAGTATCTCTAGTAAGATAATCGTGGTCCGCCTGGTAATATGTTAACATGATATAAGCTTTAATCGACTGTACTTCTGAAAACTTCCATAGTAGCCTTGTCCTTTACATTTGGAACATTTTTCACTAGTATCGGTAATTCTAACTAAATATTAAGTGTTAGTTTTTATCTTTTCCATATATTCCACTTTTTCAAGGATTTGCCTTATACTTAAATACCCTGCCGTAGCAGAGCAATTTCACTGCTCAAATACTTCGTAAAATGTTGCAAAGTCATGAAAATTGATATACACAACCATTAACTAGACATATTGAAATGGTGACTATCTCAAAGGGCCCAACTTTGATAAAGGCTTTGTAGATGATAGAGGATTTTTCTCTTACCATAACCAATTGTGTAGAATTTAAAGATCATTGCACATTCTGTATCCAACAAATAATGTACTCTTGGTTTAGTACTTTTCAGATGGGGGCAAGGGGAAGACATCTTGGGTCTGGGCAAGGGTTGTACTATAACTTTGACACTTGATTAACAGTCAATGCATGTCCTTTACCTACGAAAGTCTAAGCAAGAGTAGGCAAAGGAGAGAAAAAAGTTGTTAGAATGAATTCTTAGTTGTCAGTATAATTAGTGATTATCATTGTGACTCAAAGTTTACAAATAGCTTTAAACAAAAAGACATTGGAAGGGTCCAAATGTAAGTGTTATAAGTTTTTGTTTTGAAGACATTTAAAAATAAGCTCGACATCATGGTAACATGGTAAAAGCATTTGTTTTAACCGGGTTTTTCGAACGAAAAATCTGGGTACTGGAATGGTGACAATAGCAGGGGGGGGGGTTGCAGAAAGGAGTACGAATAACTCCTCCAACAGTTTTCAAGATAGGACGTTTTTCGTCTTTGTAGATCAATTGTACATATTTCAGAGATATTTATATTACTTTAATTTTGAGCTTTGATAATTTATGTAAAAAAAAACAGCTGCTAAGTTCAGACATTTTTTGCAGACTTTGCATAAAGAGGACCCCTATAACTCCTCCTTATTTTCAAGATAGGACAGTTGTGTTTTGCATATCAATTATAAATATATATAATAAAGATGGGGATTTTGATTTTTTATAATTATCGCCAAAAAAACCAGTTAGCTTTTGCAAAATATTGCATATAGAGTACCCCATTTCTCTGGATAGGTAGTGTTTATCAATTTAGGGTCAACAAATGAATTATGAAAACTGTTCACACAAAAGAAAACACGGTTTCTCTTTCAGCAGAAATAAACAAACCATAAGTTAATCATATGATTTAATTTTCAGAGTGTGTATGTTCTGTCCCAATCATTTTTGCATGTTATTCTAATACATGTACATATTTTCAAAATGTGTACATTTACGAAGTTATTTCATTTGCAACACAGTCATATATAAATATAATATTAAGATCAGGGTGCTTAATAGATTATTGATGGTTGTTTTCCTTCGTTTGGTCATGGCAGAAACAAAAAAGAAATTTATCGCACACTGTTTGAAGAAGGTAAGTTCTAATCTAACCTCTTTTATATAGTAGAAGAGAACAAAAGGAAGAATAAATGTGATCATTACTTTTATCTAAACAGTTGTGGAACAGTTGTTTAAATATAATTTCGATATTTCGAGCATCTTCAAAGAAGTAGATTGCCTGTAAAGAAAGAGCAACTCAAACAGGTGAAATGAAAAATATCTTTATAATCCATTTTCCAAGTGTAAATCGTCTGCATTTTAATGTACTAGTATTCAGTATGTGACGACACGTTTAATACCATCATATTTTTTTCTTTTTAGGGGGGAAAGAGGGTCTAATTTTTTGCTTCAGCTGTAATATTTTTGTTCAATTGATTCCCCCTAGAATAATGTTTATGACACATTCCACAATTGTCATTTTTCATTGCATTCATTGGCTGGTCGAAGAAATTGTGCCATTCAGATCAAAAATTACTTGACAATATAAATATATATATATAACGTACTAACATTATCAGTACAATTGAAAATGGAGAGACAGTTGATTAGGCGTGCCTAACCTTGAAGAGTTAACATGCAAATCTGGTATGTTTGATGGTCAATATTTACTGAAGGGCAGACGTATTAACCAAAAACAATGCATTTTTTTTATCTGCGGTAGCATAAAGAAGAGAAACACATTTACTAGGCTTTATTTTAACTGTTTCGACATTAGGGCACGCACACAAGATTAAATTCAATCTGTTGATTTTTTGAAAAAAAATAATAATAAATATGAATATACCACAAATATGTTTGATAAATATTTTTAAAGGTATGTGACAAAATTGTTTTAGAAAAGTTTGATACGAAGAAAAATTATCAATTACGTCACTGCAAAAAATAATAAATATGTGTGGCGAGGTGACATGAAAAAAAAGGAGAAAAAGCAAGAAACAGGGGAAAAGAATGGATCTCAAACGTCTAGATAGATACGCTGTAGATGACAAGTATTAAATGTTTCTACAGAGATGATCTATAGTATACTTGCATATACATGTAGCAAGACTTCATTATATGATTTTTTTTCTGTGTTTTATCTGAAGTACACATGAATTAAGTTTACAGAACACTGTAGATTGTCAGTATTTGATATATGTACGCCTATTACTATAAATTATTTTCGTGTTTTTATTTGTATTCAGAGTTGAGTGAAAGCTACATTCTTTAATAACTGGTACGGGTGGTGATTTATTACAGTATGATATTTTCAAAGTATGTGTCACAGTATTTAACCTGAGCATGTATATTGCAAACAAAGCCGACAATATCACCCCCGTACCTTGGTTAAGCGTTTGATTTCATAAAAGAAAATATTTCAATTTCAATATCGCTTCTTCAATTAACAGCACAAATGTCTCTTAAATTTTAGAAGATGAAAATCCATCGATTTCATGCTCTTCTACTCCTCGGCAAAAAACTATTGCAGTACCCGCAAAAATGAAACCAAAGCTGCTTTCTTAAAGGAATCAGGGTTTACTGTTCTATTTAGCTTGTCCTTGTTTCACATGATCAACGTCACGACCCCACCGGCCGCCACCAAAATTGTAATCAAACCGTTTTCCGAATCGCCCTCCTCCGAGACCGTAGTCGTAATCCCATGCTCCCTGGCGCTTTTCTACATCCTGTTGATCGTCTTCAAAATCAACGTCCCATGCACTCTTGTCTGTGTCTGTCTGTGTGTCTTTGTCGTTATGCTGGAGGGACTCCACATGGACGGGAGCACCTAGGGCTAAAATTAGTCCGATTTCACCACGCTGTTTTCTGGTGTCTGATCTAACTTGATCTTTGGTATTTTCTTCTTGGGTCTGTTTTGCATCGTGGATGTCTTGTAAATTACTGAAGAGTTTTGATAGTTGTATTATGCTGTTTTGTGCATGTGAGTTTCCTTTTGTTAATGTAAATAAAAGGCAAAGAACTAGCACAGATGAGATAAGCAAATGCTCCAAAGAATTCTTCATCTGAAAATATAAGAAAGGTGTTTTATCGATCATTGCTTTTATATAAATTGTGAATCTACTCAGAACTAAATATAAAATCTAAACAATTTTGCTTTCGAAACGGTTTGGGTTTTTGGGTTAAAAGGATACAAGTTTTACTGATTTTTTTTCTTTCAAATACCACATCTATGGGAAAACAAGAATTCAATAGATCAAAGTGCTAGATGATGTATCAAGCATTGTAATATAATGACTCTCTATTTTCTTTTAACTTTTGAATATATGAACATAATACTGACACAAGAGTTTAGGAGAGCGCAGATTTATGATGACATTTTTATATTTTGATTTTAACCGAGATTCCGTTTGCTGGAATAATCTTCCCCCTGATTTGATATATAGCATTGTTGTCACAGGTTCGGAAATTTCGAATTTTCAGCTAAAAAAAATAATTGACTTTTTAAATTGTTTCAGTAAACAATTTGGTTGCCTTACGGACATTCTACTCTTAATCTTGAATCATTTTTTGTAAAAAAAAAAACAAAAACAAAAAAAAACCAGATAGAGTTAATTACTGAACATAGATCCACATTTGGAAGTTAGATATGCACTTTATCTTGTTGGTATTTTTTGTAAAATTCGTTCCTTTTTATAATGCCTGATGAACTTTGCCTTTAGAAGTTTTAAAAGTAGGTAGAATTTTTTTTGCTATACTGATATAAATGAAATAAAGCAAGAATACGAAGGTAATTTGTTTCACCGTGTGGCCCCTTATTGTAGGTAGTCATACTGTGAAATTGCAAGAACAGTACATTAGTGAATGTCTTTATTTAATTTTCCAGAAATGTTGTGATGTGTTGAGTGATCTTTACCGTCAACCATTCTAGATTTAATTACAGATTTCCGAGTAATCGGACCGTTATTGCTTTGCCATTGTCAGATGTAAATTGACATCGATCACAGCGCCATAAATCTAAATTTTATATTTGTTGTTGTTGTTGCAGTTGTTGTAGTTAAATATGGAAATTTTCTTTTGTGTGTCATTTTCGTTTCTATATTTTTGTGTCGTTTTTTGTTGTTTTCTCGTGTCTTTATCGTTGCATTCTAATATTTCATAGGAGCTTATTGCTTTGTTTGAAAACTTTCGATAGTATTTTTGAAAAGATATTGCAATTAAAGAATTTTTTTTTTAAATACTACGCATGACTTAATATATGCTAAGAAATCAACTGGTATAACAAGATAAATCGACCATCCTTTTCATTACATTTAATGACGTCAAATATAACGTCAAACTAAGTCGGATTCGTCCTGAGTGTCAGGATTGTAATTCATCAGGATAAGAAAAGATCTGTAGATATTTGATCAAGGGAGACCATCGTTCGTTTGATAGGGCTATCCCATCATCACACACCGATGCCCATCGCCCAAAAAAACCGTTCTCGGTGGATCCCTAGCCATTGCTTAATTCCGGACAGAATCAGAGTTGTCATTATATCCAATATCGATGATTACAGATCCAAGTCACGCATTCTGAGCAGACGGTACAAAAACGATCAAATTTCAGAATTATTTCCACGAATCGAACCTTGTGACCAACATAATTGATACCTAAAACAAGTTCGGCGTTGTCTTTTTATATCGCCGGAAGTGTGAATCAGGTGAACTATGAGGCATTGTGGTTTTGTAGTCAATATATGTACCTTTTTTTTTTTAAAGAAATACCTGCAGTCAAAAAACAAGAGTGCACTTGTTATTTAATTTAACGAATACCATAAATCTTGGATAGAAGATGCAAAGGCACATTCGAGGGAGAGTTATACACTTTTTGCGAACATCGGTGTTATAATAGGAGCATATCAAGATGTGATAAGCTGGTGGGGGCATTTTCTCAAACTTACTCATCGACAGTGTTCAGTCCATTAGTCTTCATGTTTTATTGCAGTCCGCGGTAATATATTTCTCTAAAATTTCAATCAAGTCCTCCCATTCTATAGATTACTTAGTCACATAATCAATGAAAGCAAATTCTGGACATTTGGGTATTTGGTTTTTTTTTTATTAAGATTTTCTTTCTTGAACGTGCAGGCCTATGTTTCTTTTTGAAGAATAAAAAGGACAGCCGAGAGTTGATCTTGTTCCTAATTATTTCTTCAAATCAATGCTAAGACTCTTTTGATTCTTTGACAAACGTGAGAAGGTTTTTGGGGATTCAAAGTTGATCAGAGCAGTTTAGCTATTGATTTCACGGCCTTTAAATAGAAAATTGCGGTATAATAAGTGGTGAGGTTTTGTGATCTTGAGGACAAATATATAGTTACATTCTCTTTGGTTAGAAATTAGTCACATGTAGTTCCGTTTCATGACGCTTGTAATTTCAGAACCTAAATCCATGACTATGATATGGAATTCTATCCGAGAGTCCGAACAAGAAACCCTAAGGCTTGCAAAGACGTCCAAAATATACACTAAATGATAAATATTTCACGAAATATGCATTGATCAAAAGAGCTCGAAACAAGACCAACTGAAGTATAACAATTGCTTAAGTGTTTCACTGTCTTTGATTGGTTGGGTTTTTTTTAATACCGATCGATGTAACGTAACATCTACAGGAAGATTTCATTATGAAAGATAATAAACAACCAAACACTGCTTACAAATAAATGTCTTCCTATATAAATATATAATATATTTTTCCGACATAGTTTTATGAAATATACTTTTCCCAAGCATATACACATATCAAAACAAGTTTTCATTTCAAGGTATGTACCAGTCGATGTTTGCACTTACCTCAAATTAAAAATTATTTTTGAAATTTTACCCAAAAAGGTAACCATATCTGATTGTATATCTTTTCGGCCAAGAAATATAATGATTGGTCTCTAACGCTGAGTCGGGCCCAGAATTAAAACAGCCATATTAAACCAAAGCAAACAATGATAGTAAAAAAAGGCCAAAACAAACAACTGAGGAAAAAGAACACAGTAACTATGCATAATTGTGGATTGTATGGGCGAAGTTTGTGGTCTTCCATCACTGTGACAGTTGATGATGAAGATAATTTATCCTTGTCCAATTCTCTGCCCTTGTACCCTGTTCAAACAACCCTGGGGTCGCGAAACTGAACAAATTTCATCGGCGGAGGAAAAATTACCTCTGTATTTATTGTCCCAGAGAAGCCAAATTAATCTCTTAAATAAACTCAATTACGATATAATTGTTGCACTAATCGATTTTAAAATTGGTTTGTTATTAAGTGGGAGATTGTCAAAAAGTGTCTTCACACTGCACACGTGCATCAAACCCGATTAACGTATCTTGTTAGCAGAACATCTTTTAAAATCAGAGGTGTAATACAATGTTATGATAGCTTGATTAAGAATAATTTCTTTCAGTGTGGTGGCTATAAAATGCTTACACAATCATCGTGTGAACAAAGTTTTCTTTGCATTATGGCTATTTTAAAGAATAAGAAATACTAGTAAGTTTCTTTCATTTGTTTTGCTGAGTATTAAACAGAAATGGAAGTTAAATTTGTCCGCTATGTATTTATATGTTGGGCTAAGTATTACTCTTGATTATACATGTTTTCTCATTTTATATTCATGATTGTATGCAATACACTCCTTTTTGATAATATAAAAGACAGTTTCTCCCATTCTTAAAAAAACCGGTGTCATAGTAACCCATAAGCTTATTACAAACATGTGAAAAACTGTATAAAAATCCACAATATTATAATACTAGTACATGTAGTTATCATGTACTTTACCAAATGAAGGATTTTTTTCTTCCCGTATTGTCATGAACTGTTATTTAAGATTAAGTGGGGGAAAAACAGAAAGACATTTTACAGAAACCGATCTATGTGCTTTTGTCTCGTTAGCATCTTGAAAGAACTGTATATAGTATTATGGTTAAATTCCTCTTAAACACACAAAATTTATTTCAAAGTGTGATTTTTATTCGAAATTTTACGAGTGCGAGGTCTTACAGTATTTTAAATCATACTTAAGTTCTCATATGACCAATGCCATTGATATTAATTTGTTCGAGATGACACAGTACAACCGTTTTGCAACCTTCTAAGAAGCTCGCGAATATTTCTTGTATCGAAAATATTTCCTTTTAATTTTCATTCACATAGAATTTGCTGCTAATGATGTGTTTATTATTGTCAAAGCTCAATTCGAAAACCTCCCTTAACGCCTTCTCATAATATAATAATCTAATTAAAATCATGTTTCACTTGAAGTGCCTTTTGAATTCAAGAAAGAACAGACAATCGGAAACTTCCATAACCAAATGAGGATTATCTATTTTAAAATATAAAATTAATCACTTGGTAGACAAGAGGTTCAATCCCAAAATAATCCTAGGAACTAGTTCAGCAAAACGTTTAAGTCTATCTTGCCATTGCAGCGCAAATCACCATGTATTTTCCAAACAAAGACAGAAGCTGTAAGAAGTCAATGGAACTATTTCAGATTTAATATCAAATTTCTATCACCCGTTTCGGGGGGATTAATCGCTATCCTGAACGTCATTTCATTTGTATGATCCAGGAGAACACCGCAGCAGTGACAAAAATGAGCATAAAATCAGAAATTTATCTAATAACAAATGATGGAGAGCAAGCCAGCGACAAAAAGACGCTATGCTCTGCATTTATTTTTTGGACAAACAAAACTTTAACGGAAGCAGAAAATTTTGAATAAAATCCAATATTTATTGCTTTTTCTTTTCTTTGAAAGTTTTTTTTTAAATCGTATGCTAAACTTTGAGGTTCTTATGGTTGGTATTTAATTCGTTTTCAAACGCTTCGATTTCTTCTGAAATGAAAAAAAGATTGTAACGATATGCTCAATGCAACATTTATGTGATTTTTATGATTATTTTCAAACTTTGAAAGTCATTTCCGGCATTTAAGTGTCAACGCGAAAATTAACATTTTGGGTATCGTTTTACTTTTGTAATCATTTCCCGCTTTGGGTTTTTGTTGCAATCTCGATTTAAAACGTACTAAAAATTCAAACAAAGCATTTATATTTGATGAAGTTGATTGGATTATTTTCATTACAAAGACTAATTGAGATGACAAAATGGTACATCATGATTTATGTCCAAAAGAGCGCGAAACATTGATGCATATAGTTCTGGTTACTATTTTTTTCAGTTTAAATGGATAATCAGGGTTTCATAATTATGATTTTCAAAAAAAAAAATTATGATTCATAAAAAAGAAAGAAATTTGTGTTCATACAACAAATCTTAACTCAATCAATCTACATTCTTTACAAGTAAAATAGCCATAAACCTCGTCTTAATTTGATGAAAATATCAGGAACTACTTGTTTTATTATTGAGATCAATTTTAACTTAAGATGATAATTCTTGCTTATCGTAAGATTTTTTTAAATTTCCTAACAAAGTAACACTAAAAAGAGTAAAAAACAAGCTCACTTACCGTTTTATCTGTTGTATTATGGACGTTTTCTTTTCACTTTATGTTGTATATATACATCGGCAGCACCCAGATCTCACGCGCACATATGGATATTTTTCTTCAATATCACTCCCACAGCACAGTACTTTGTTCATGCGACAATCCGGAAACTTATACGTCACCCGTTCGCGATTTTCATTATCCATCGATCGTGTTTGAAGTGAACCAATGGGTTTAGCGTTAAAATTAGTTTGAATATTCAATTTTATCGTGCGTTTAGTACCATCCATCATAGAAACAAATTGGTGATTTTCTCGTTGAACATTATTACAAGCGGGGATTATCGTATCAGATGAATTCAACAAAGGAGACTATCGATACATTTCAAAGATTTGGATAATTCTGGTCAAGCTGAAATATTGTCATCTTTTTATCTGCAGTTTGATTTATTTCATCGCTAAATAGAACGACGGAGCAATGACATTGATGCAAAAAAAAAGTTTTTATGTTATTGAAAAAAAAACGTAGAAAAGAATTGTTTTTAAAAACAGACATATTTTTTTTACAATAGACATACAGGGTTAATTGTCTTGATAAAGAAGAGTGTAAACCTTTCTGAAGTTGACATGAAAAAAAAGCACGGATTTAACGTTTCTTTTTTCATAATTTTCTTAAAAGATAACAACACTGAAGTTCGAACTTGTTTCTGACCTACGCATGATTGATAAGACCCCCTCCCTCCCTCCCCTGATTTAATTTTTTTCCGGAGATACGTAAGTGTAAGGGAGGTATCGGTGTTTGAGTCATCTACACGTCATGATCTGCAAACCTGCGTGGTGCTTGCATATTTGTTTGTTTCCAATATAGATGAATCGGGAGGAAAATGTTAATTGTAAACAGTTTGTTTTATGTTGACCTTTTTAACCTATGATCGAACGTAAACAGAGTTCCAAATCATTTCGGATTTAATTTTTTTACGTTATAAATAGCTTTTCGCTCTCTTCATTTCATATCAAGGTGGCCTAGTTTTTGTTTAAAATGTACCTCACATCATTTTTTTATTGTTTGTTTCATCTAAACCGAAATTTCTGTGAGTATTTAATTAATCCGTTACTTACGTTCACTGCCATTTCTTGTCCCAAATGAAACGTCTTCATATTTTCCGATATGATATTTATGCAGTATACATGCGATATTTTCAAGAACAGAATAAGTGATTGTAACGCAAATATTAGAAATTAAACAACTTTATATTTTATTAATGATTGTGAAATTAACTGTTTGGTTTCGATTTCTTTTAAAGGGATAAGGAGCGGCCAATCAACAGAATTAGCATATATTAGAATAAATTGTGTATTTGCGTAGAACCGTTTTAGAATAAAATTTTATTCCGAATGGTTTGTAAGGAAAGGATAAGAAACAGACATCAGTTTCCCAAAATAAAGATCTGAAATCCCACGTTATGTTGATTTGAGTTGAATATTGAGTTAAATATTCCTCCTGAATCACAAAGGGGAACTGGAAATACATCGCACTAACCTAAAGTTACGTATATCTGAACCTTTCCGTAACTGACTTTTGGTGAACTTTGTACAACAAATGGTCGCAGCTGTCCATCTTTTTACTGCTCACTGGCCACCTCTATAAACACTTGCAAGAATTACATTTATTGTAGTGTCCTGTAAATTCTTTTAGATTCTATGCATACCAGATTCCGTAATTTTCTGAGTTAATCAAATTATAAATTTCAGTTATCTAGACTACTTAAAAATCTCTATAGGTATTTTTGGATTATAAGTATTTATAAACGATTTCATATTTTTGTAAGTAGATTCAGCCATTTTTTAAATCGTTACGTATTATTGATTACTATTTCACAATTTCTTATTTATCGTAACACATTGATAACGTGGTTTTTCTTCAATTGTACTTATACGAGTATACTAGCATTTACATTGAACATTTTGAGAAGAATCTAGATTATCGGCGAAAAACCTGTCGATGACGTCACGTTTGTGAACAATAGACTTCTATTTCTCCACTTATATTTATCTTTAAAAAAATTTGGCCCAACTGTTTAGATAATATACAAATGTGTAAATGTTTAACTTGCTAATAAGGTACATCACAAACTTCAATTCAAATTTTTACTTTTTATTATAAAATAAATTTTGTAAGTGGAATTCGAGAAAATTCAAAGTTACACGATATTTTAAAACAGAAATAGTATGCCAATTTTCAAAGGACGTCGCTGCAGGGTTTTATTATCTGCGTGGTACTCTTCATCTCTATATCAAACAACAAAACAGCATATCTACTGTAACTTATTTCAGTCACCAGTAGAGGTAATAAATTTTATATAAAGAAGGCTCGATACTCATGGCCATTTTTTAAACTGTATTAATCTCCTCTAGAAGAAGAGCTCTATGTAAAAATATAGGGAAATACCGAAATTTAAAAGGTAAATATATATTAACTATTTCTTTGCTAAAAATAGTTTATAGCCAAACAAATTACATCTGAAAAGTTTGGCCAGATCTGATGGTTAAATTGTTGACCATCCAGCCTCCTTAGCCAAACCAATTTTAGAGGAGAGCTTGATGGTCATGGCCATTTTTAGACTATTTTAATCTGCTTTTTATGAATATACAATTTTTTTTTTTAATTTTCCCCTTAAACAATGATTATAATAGCCATAAAACTTATATCTAAAAGTTTAAGGAAGATCTCATGGATTACTAGTAGTAGCTGACTACCAAGCCTCTTTCACTTATTTTAAAGAAGATATGAGCAGATCCAGCAACATTTTCCAGGGGAGGGGGATCCTGGGTTAGGATTTCGTTTGCCTGTGATATGAGGGATGTCCGATTTGATTCTTAACGCATCCGTGATATAACTTTTTCATTAGCTTTCGTTTTTTATCATGTCATCCTGTGTTCTCATGTTTTCAATGTCATGAAACAACCTGGTTTGTTTAAATTGGCATGTATTTCATTTTCAAAAATATATTTCTTATTTGTAGGTTTTTACAAGTATGATATTAGGAACACTTAAAGTGTCTTTTGAATATGTTATGTCACAATCAATTTATTGATATATTGTTTATGTATATTTGTTTCTTGTTTGCTATTGTTTAATTTTGAAAATTATTGATTAACTGTCACTTCGCTTGCGGTTTTTAGATACCTTAATTGTTAATTGTTAGCCCATGTAGTTAAATAGAAATACGGCGTTATAAACAATCAATATTTTTAAAATAAAAATTCAGTTCAAATGATTCTTATAAGAATGTTGCTGTATAAGGGTCATTATCAAAATATGCAGACTTTTAAAATATGTAAAACATGAGAAAATTATTGGTGAAAAAATTACTTCGATTGCAAAAAACACATTTAACAAACAATAAAGTATAACATCTAAAAATTTGCAAGCATTGGAATCTACCATTTGGTGGATAATTAGACTAAAATTAAATGAACTCTGAAAATTTTGTCAGTGGTGTAACAGGCATATAGTATAGGAAAAAATTCTTAAATAAAATAAAATAATTCTTTTAAAATGATGGACATAAAGTTTATATCAACAAACTTCATTTAAAGTTATTAGAATTAGATAACAGAAAATATTTGACACATTTACATAGTGACCAACATAACATTTGGGACAAAGTCTTGATGTTACTCAACAAATTTTTAATTTGAGCATTAAAAAGAACACAACTGGATTTTTCTTTTAATGGAGCATAAAAAAGACATTATTGTAAATGCACTGGTGTTTTCAAATATACATGAAACATTGTCAGTTAATTTTATTTGGAGAAAAATGTACACGTTACACCACTGATTATTATGTTTTACCACTGACTAAAAGTTACACCACTGACCTAGCGATAATAAATAAGAGATAAGTGTGTTAAATTTTGTAAAATAAACTAATTTCTATTTTTGATTCCATTTAAAACATGAAAAATTTGATCTTAAATAAAAGTTTTCGTGCTTCTTTCTTTCATAATCTGAAGATAGACACACTGTTACACCACTTATAATCAGTGTTACACCACTGACTCAAAAATGGCATGAAGATGTTTTTTTACATGAATTCACTCATTCTTTGATGTTATATTTTTTACTATTGGCATCAACACACTTTTATCTACCTTGTACCGAGTTCGAACTTTCTTCGGCTCATCAATCTCACAAACAACATCTTCAATACTATACCAGCTCATATCAATCATACACTTTGGATAATAAAATTGAAATTTCTCCAATTTTCTCCAAAATCTATGCATACAATGCATAACACTTCCTCTTTGTCTATATATGTTTTTTGAAGCTCAGCTAGCATTTGTTACCTTTAAGTATTTGAAAGATTTTAGTATAACATAATAGGGAATGTGAAATGTCAGTGGAATAACATATATTATTGTACACCATAAGTCATTAAAAAATTTGATTTTTTAATAAAAATATGATGTGGATAATTTCATTTCTTTATTAGAATAAATTTGTTTTTACTTTTATCTTTTAATCAAGTATTTAAATGGGTAAAACATAATTAGAGCATACAAAATGTCAATGGTGTTTCAAATAATGTCAATGGTGTAACAGGTCTCATTTTCCATATTAAGAAAACACAATTGCAATTAAATAGTCAAGCTTTCTTTATTGTGACAGTGTCTAACTTGTAAAATTGATAAATAACAATTGTTCAAAATGCTCAAAATATAAATGAAATGGAAGAAAAAGTAAAATAATTAAATAATGTCATGTGGTGTAACAGTTTTTTCAGTGGTGTAACAACAATTTTTGGTTACACCACTGACCGTTATACCACTGATGTATCCATAGTAAATGTAGCAGTATGACCCAAGAGAACAGATACTACACTAAGCTACATAGCCTATGTTATAATGTGATAAACATTCATCATTTATGTGAAAAACTTTTTTGTTCTTTCATAATAGAAAACCTTAAATAGCACGTTATCCCACTGACACAGTTTACATTGTATTTTTCGGAGCATACTAACATTTTCTGCCATATTTTCTATCACAATGATGTCATCACTGATACATTTATCTTTTTAGTAGCAGGGAATGATGTCACTATGATCTGGGGGATTCCAACTGTACTACAATATTATTTACTTGATGTATTTTAAGATATTTTTATATAATTTGCCTTGTAACACCAATGACAAAAACTTTTTGTACAAGCATATATCTCATCAAATTCATTGTTTTTAAAAGAGAACTTGTTAAGGAGCATAGCAGAAATTAAAATATGAATGTTGTTTTGAAAATTAACGACGATTTTTGGAATAAAACATCAATATTATTGAAGATATTGTAGGTTAAAGACGTTGGAAAAATTTAATGACAACATAAATTCACTGAAATCTCATAACAAATAATATTTTGTTTATACTTTAAGCAGTAAAATTGTCGATTTATTTGTTCAACAATATGGGTTTAAGTTTCTAAAATCCAATGGTACTGTATATATTCCCCAGAACATTATTTTTCCCCCTTTAAATTGACACTGACGCAAAAGGCTGCATATTTTGATAATGACCCTTAAACCAACTAAATGCACTAGCTGTCATGGCAATTGTTTTGTTTGTGATCATCCATTGTTACGAGCTCCATGCATCGCCAGGCCGGGAACTGTTAGAGTAAATCGGTTGGTCTCATCAACAGCAGAATTTGGTCATCTACATCAGTTGGTCAAGATATCAATCAGGGAGAACAAATATTGGAAGTGACATAAAATAACGAACGATCAGCAGTTCATTGCTTTTACTCAGCAAACACTCTGACTCAATAATCGGCCTGGATTGATGTCTTACCGGGGGGAGATTCCCAGCATGCTTTTGATTCTTCGATTTGTCCCTGGCAGAAGACTCGAGGGGACGAGACTACAAAAACAGGGGGCGTAGTTAATGATTGCTTCATCATTTTTATTTTTTTATTTGGGGGTGGGTAAAATAACTTGTAATACATAAGATGGAACAAATGCCAATTTGTTTTAATATTAAAAGCAATTTCGAATTCTATATACTTTTAATTAAATTCAGTTTACTGCTTTGTAACATAATCAAGCAAAAGTATAAACTCCAAGCTTAGTAGGTTAGATTATTATATAACAATCACGAAAAAATAAGAACATTTTCAAAAGTTTCATATGGTATCTAAACCACATGCTCTATCCCTAAGCCTTAATCCAAATGTTACAGAATACTTTGTCCACTAGTTTACGGTCCTCTATCATTTTCATGAAACATTCAATGTTTGGGTTTTTTTCTTAATTTTCAATTTACATTCTTAATACATAGTGGGCCATCACTTTCAGATTATGTTCATAAAAACTGGATCTTATTATCATACTTAGATTATAAAGCACGGGTCCACCCCTTATAATAATACCAGGAATTGAAGTTCGGGGGGGGGGGCACACTTTTTGAAAACTTTGGTACGCATGCACCAGTTCGTATCGATATACTTCAAGAATGTATCTTGTAATCGATCTAATACTGAATAGACATTATTTGTGCAGAGGAGAATTTTTTCAAAAAAATCTTCTATATATATATTGTTTTTAAAAAAATCTAATGTTTGAGTATACGCCTAAGATATTTTTAGTTTTTTTTTAAATGAAATGATTTAATTTCATGTACATATCTCCTTCGTTGCAGCTAATTTTTCCTTTTTTTTGGAAATACCATGCTTTGTGTTCATGTTGCTATATGTGTTAAATCACCTTCCATTTCCAAGGATTTTGTTCGCCGACACCTCTTCCGTAAGATGTGTCGGGTCACAAATGTGAAATTCAAATTGCCTTTGTAATACAGAATAATCTTAATACATTAAAGGGTAAAACATTAATGCACACAATCCTATATTATATTTCATTATCAAAATATGCAGCATATAATTTTTTTCCTCGTACTGATTTTTCCCCCGCAGATATAAGGTGATAAAAATATACGAATTTGACACTTGTCAAGCAAAGAATAGCCTACATGTTAAATGCGGTTTGAAAATTCATGAAAAAGAATTTTATTCTTCATATTTGCAGGTAAATCCCCCTTCTCCTTACACTCGTCAGGTTCTAATGACGTAAGGAGGAGGAGGTGGGGGGTTAGTTTAAATCAGACTGGTAAATGACTACATGTACCTTCTGATATACAGTATTTTTAAAAAAAAACTTGTTAAAACTTTAACATAATTGTCGGCTTTTTTATTTTTATTTTATTTAGAATGGGGCAAAACTGATATGCGTCCTTCGGGGCACGGAAAGGATAGGTAAGTAAGTACTGATATGCTCGATTCTTTTTTTTATTTATGAGTGAAAGAAGTTATTAACAAATCACACAAATGGAGTATATCATCAGAAGAAAGAAGAATAAGCATGATTTAATGGACTGGGGTTAAATTCTTTTCTTAATCTAAATGAATGCAAGGTATCTATCAGGTAGAGCATTGTTAAATTCCTGATTCTAATTTCTGTTAAACACAAAAAAAATCTTTGAAGAGTAAACACATAAAACTTTTGAAGAGTATTGGATTGAATAACTAAAAATGAAAATAAAGAAGGATTTTTAAAAAAAATTAATGTTACATAATTATGCTAACTCTGATAAAATATGCCATGCTCATCCCAATAAATGATACCTAGCTTAGAACCATTTTAACAGGAGCTTTAACTTAAGGCATTATGTGACAATCTCTGTTTGATGATGGGGGTCTACTCATGGTTAATGTCCAGTCATTGGCTTATAGTTTTGAATACACTGAACGCAATGACACTCATCCGACTTCATCCAAGAATGTTAATTTTGTTGAAACGCGTCAATTTCTCACAGCAGAGCAAATCATGGCAAACAACATTCCGGTTTATAACAGTCTATGAATATTACTGAGCCTCTCTTAGCGAACTAGTAAAGAGGAGGTCAACATTTTAAATGTTTTTTGATAAACAAACTAAATAGTAACATTCCACAGAAAGTCCAAGCTCTTGTTAAAACAGTTCTAATAAAAATTTTCAAAGAAACTAGTACATGTATATGGCTTAGATGAATTCTATATACTGTTACACTACCTTCATGATACAGAGTCCAACCGTAAAAGATACAAAATTGATCATGCATTTTTTTTTTCTTATGAAAACCCAAATTTGAAAAGTACAATATTCAATATAACATTACAAATGACACTACCATGTCCATAAACAATTGTTTTTGTTTTATTATCCTAACTGACACAACAACACGTTAAGAAGAGATCAAAATAAGAAATATAAAATAATATTACATATAACCAGACAACATAAAAGCCCCTATGAAATAGGTACAGATATTAACATCAGAAAATGTTACAATATTCATTGTAATTGCATAAATATAGGTTTTGAAATGCTATCATCTACAATAATGCTCTAAGGGGATTTTGGAAAATTGTGTTGCAAAAAATATCAATGTTTTTAAGCACTTTCAAGGAAGAAACATGTGCATACTGTGAAAGAACAAAAGCGTCTTTTATAAAACATTTAAAGGTGGCCCTGTGTAGTCTGAAGTATCACACCAAAAATCATTGGGCTCGGGAATTTCACATAACCACTGGACAGGAGAAGACTCGTTCAATTTATCACTGTCCTCTAAAAAGTTGTCTTTGTTTTCTAAAAGGGTGTAATATTGACATGTTCTGGTCATGGTCATATAGTCATACGGAGGTGCTAAAATGTCCAGGAAAGCTGCCATATCTCCAACAGGGCTGATCTCATGGTAATTCCCTTCCTCTGGGGTGAGAACACAGCATTCATCTTCCTCCGACAAAACCACGCTGTCTTTTCTGTGGACAGGGACTAGATTTATTCTATTCGAAGGAAGTGTACTCTTTTTCTTCCGTACTTTATCTTCAGACAGGTCTGCTTGGCTGAAACTATTGACCTTCATTTTCCCGTGGATTGTTTTACACAAGCCAAACATCCCAGGGTGGTCATGAAGGGGCAACCTGGCTCCTCTTCTCATCACAAATATTCCAACGCTTATAATTCTGTCTTCGTACAGTTTCACGTATGTTACAGGCGCTTGGTCAAAAGACGTCGGGTCTCTGCGAAAGACAGATGGTTCAAAGTTAACATCAACTGCTCTGATCTGATTCAGTTGAGATCTGAGGGGTGACAACGAATCTAAATCGAATAAAATCCCTTTAGACAACTTCGAGAACGTTGAGTGTGCAAGTTTTAATGCCTTCTGTATCGGGAACGACATATTTACATAAAATGTTCCAAATGCCAAATGTCAGATGGTTTTTTAAAACCGAAAGTAGAATCTAAAGTTAGATAGCTTGTGGACAACTTGTACGTTGACTTTTCATTATTTCGGCGTAAGTATATCTCGGCGTAATACATAACATCTACAAAATGGATATATATTTTTAAGATTATAATGTAAACTAATGATAATTGACTTGTATCTCCTCATTAAAACAATAAAAGTGTTTTAACACGAATATTTTAGGAACGAACAAACAATTTTAAAAGTCATTTAAACGTTTGAGTAGAGATATAATAGACTTAACTTTCAAAAATGATAAACTACACTGAATGTTTTCAAAACATTGTGCAACAATAATAGTCCAATCCACACTTTGCAAAAGTTGTCTCCCTTTGCGGGGTCAACCCAAAGGTCAAAAGGGAAAAACCAACTTTCTCCTTCTTTATGCAACCAAGTATTAGGGCGTCCGGTGATGAAATCTTTTGGAATTTCATTTATTCCTTCGATATGTGTGTTGCCCCATCTTGGGGCAATCAAAATACAGAACAGAAACGGGTTTTTATTGTCAAATGTCAAAGTTATAAACCTTTAAACTACAAAGGCTACTGTGAGAAATCTATGGGTTTCCCCCAAAGATGGCAGCCAAGGGACATAACTTTTGTAAAGTGTGGATTGGTCTATTTACCGGGGATAAAACATTTAATTTATTGGTAGACAGTGGGAAACAGTCTGCTGGATTGTCATAAATAGATGAGTGTTTTAAACTTATGAGGCAAAAATGAAAAGATGTCACAAAGGAATTCTTGGTGTAAGGAAAGATCCCAAGAACCAAATTTTATTTTCCTTTTCTGCCAGAGAGGGCGAGGAATGGCCTTCAGATGACTCGGACTCAGATTTTTTACCATCAGATGAAGAAGACATCAACCTGACCCGGTTTGTAAATTTTCACATTTACATGTATATCTGACAATTTACATATTTAATCAGGGACATAAATATATGTCTCTGATTTAATATTGCTTGAAAATAAGTCAAAGATGCAGATGCTGTAAAGGATACAATGATACATGTACATACCCTTTTCTATATCACACCCTGCATCAGCCCAAGTCACCAAAATTAACCAGTGGGCCAAGGCTGGTATTGGTTGCAATTGTATAATAGTATATTCATATATTCGGAAATCTGTATTTTACAGTGATGCTTTCTCTTCTCTCATACATCATACATACATGGAGTGCTTGAATTATTTTTCTTGGAATTTGCTAACAGGAAAAGGAAGAAAAAGAGCAAAGGAGATAACAAACAGAGGAGTGAGAATCCTGCTGTGTCAGCTGATACCATGAAAAAGGGGGTTTTGTGTGCCAGCCTGCCAGAAGAGATATGGAATTACATTTTTCAAATTGTCATAAAAGATTCTGGTCCATTGCCTTTTCTTTGCAGGTTTGTACATGTAATTCAGTTATGGATTTAATATTTTAAGTTAATTGATTTGTTAGAAAATGTTAAAATGTTTTAGTGCACTGGGAATTTTATTTTAGAGCATCAAAAGTATGCAAGATGTGGCATGATTTGGCGAGTCGTCCTTTATTGTGGAAAAAAGTAGACTTGTCTTTTGGATGGATACGTGCCAAACAAAATACCTTGAAGTGGTTGGTCAAAGAGAGGCTCTCCCAATGCACAGATCTTAACCTTACAAGCTGGACTATAACTAATGATCAGTTAAAGGTATAATCCATAGGAAATATCTGCATTATGGCCAGAATTGACAAAATATTGCTTCTCATGCATAATTTCCCTGCAGTCTTACCAGATATTGCTTAGTTGAATAAAAAAAATTATATGACTCCATATACCGGTTGATAATTTTATCATGGAATTGTATTATTTGGCAAAATAAACACAATCATAATTCAATCTTCTATGAGTGTTCAAAAATTTAATCCAGCATTAGTTTTGTGAATATTTGAAGATTATAAAAGAAGACTGGAATGCAATTGAATTGAATCCATCAGGCACCATTGTTAGAGTTGATCATATGTTATATCCTTCGTACAGATGGTTTTACGGAACTGTGTAGAATTGAAGGGTGTGAATCTGACACATTGTAAAAAGTTATCTCAGGATGGATTCATGGCCTTGGTGGACAGTTGTCCAAATTTGGAGAAACTGGATGTCTCCTTCACATCAGTATGTATTTGTCTTAACACATGTAAATGTATTTAATATTTTGATTTAGGAAACAATGTTTAATTATGATAGTTCAACTTTGATATCCCGAACACTGGTATCTGAAATGCAATGCATATGTCGACATGATTTATAAGTCCCAACCAGTATTTTACCCTCGAAATCTCAAATACTCGGATGCCTCGAAGTCCCATCTAGTTTGAGATATCAAAGTTTGACTGTATATCTATGATGTAAATATCAACAGAACATTTTACCTCTTTTATAACATGTATCAGCACTGGTACTGGGTATTGAATAATTTAGCAAAGTTTTTGAAGAACATTCATAATTGTAAGGAGCTAGAATGTGTCTCAAAGTATTTCCTTACTGTCTTTATGTATGGTTGGTATGTATGGAAAGATAACTTATTAAAATTCTATTGCATCCATTTTCCCAGATCAATGTCAATGCTATCAAAGACATTGTCACAAGGCATGGGCCACAACTCAGAGAATTACACATTGGTGGAAACTACTACCTGAACTTTCCAGCCCTGGCAAACAGTATATTTGTAAGTAATTTTTTCCCATGCAATATCAATCCTATCATCATCAAAACTCTCAAATGAACTCACTTTTCTTACTCATAAGATAAACAGGCATTGCCAATGTTATAGTTTGAAGATAGTTTTCTTGATTTTGACAAGGGAAATACATTAATTTTTCTAGTAGAGATAACTAAGGGTGAGGGAATTTTTGGTAATGGTAGTTTGCTGTTATTGATTGAAAACAAATTTCAATTACTGGTATGCCTTAGCTCTTCAGTAGATATACTGTATATCTACTTTAAGTGCTCTGTCAATTTATTGTTCAGAAATCTCTAAATATTTGATTTCATGAGAATAATAATCTAATTGTCTTCATCTGATTGAATATATTAGTGTGTATAATACATGAATGGGGCTTTCCAAAAATGTTTCATTTTATACAATTTCTACAAATAATTTGTAAATTTTGTATATTTTAGAATTGTATATATATATATGTGTGTAACAAGTTTTTAACTATACAGTGCCAGTACTGTGTACATTTCTTGCAGGAGAACTGTCCATGTCTAGAAGTGCTTGATGTGTCCAACTGTCGATTTTCTGGAGACTATGTGAGCTTAGATGTACATAAGTTTCAGACAGGATGTACAAAACTAAGAGTCCTTCGATTGGGAAATTCAAAGTTTAGGTTGAAGGTATAATAAAATTTTAACTGATATTTCTGAAGTAACTGTAAGACCCAGATAAATGGCATTTTATGCAGCCTGACTGTACAACATATTCATTGATACAACAAAGATTTTTATGCATTGTTGAACAGAAAACAAATGAGTGTCTCCCAGGATTTGAAGAACTTACAGAGCTGAGTTTGGGTTGCTTAGATTCCACTAAAAGTGGCGGCATTAACACAGCTTTTGTATATGAGTATGCAATCATTTTGTAACATATCTGTTATTTACATTTTCCTTTTTTCAAATTCTAGTAATTGATAAAGTTTATACAGTGTATAAATTTCATTATCTGTAAATGATTTTAATATATTTGGGGTATTCTTTATTTTTAGTATACTTCTGAAATCTTCCAAATTAAAGCTTTTGGATCTTGGGGGCTGTTGGAGCATGGAGGATATGACACCCCTTCTGAGCCTTCCTTTTACCGAATTAGAACAACTTTACCTTTCTAGTTCACCAATACGTATGAATAACCTACTTGGGCCTCTGCTTCAAAAAGTAATTTATAACATGCGTGTAACAATTAATATTATGTTAATTGTAGGAGTATGGATTTTTTTCCATTTATAAAAGTAACCAATTTCTTTGAAGCTGTTACTTTTCCCTGAATGGCCTGCTTTTGTTGGTTTTAGTGCAGACACACTCTGAGAATCCTCCATATTGAAAAAAATATCTTCAGTGGAGATGATTTGGCTACTGGTCTCCAAGAGTTGTTTCCCCCTAATAGTACCAGTGTCCTAGAAATGGTGAACGCTGCCGAAACCAATATCAGTCAGTCCAGTGTTGAGTAAGTAGATACTTGTGAATGTAATGAAGCAAAAGAAAATTTGTACGACAACAGATTATTTTTATTTGTGTAAAAAGGAATAATGCTCTTAAAAATTTTACGTTCAACCCTGCATCTTTTTATGTTTTTCAGGATTATTCTTCGTCATTGTCAGAAACTTCAGTATATTAATTTATCATCATGTCGTGCTCTTCCAAGAGGAATTAAGCGAGAGTACAAAAACAAAGAGATTGCAAAACTGAAGTCATTTTGTGGAATCAAGTGAAATTGTGCAGCATATAAAATTTGGTACTTTGATCAAATATGGTAGCAGCCCTCTTTTTCCTTTCAATATGAAGCCAAGTCTTAGTGGAATTAAAGGCAGACAAAGTGATCAGTGCGGTGTTGTGGAGAATGTGCGTATATTGTTCACATAATTATTCCTGTGAACATATTATTTTCAGAGACACAATAATTCAAACACAGGATTTTTTTCAGGATTTCATTTCTTTATAGCGACAGAATATCTGGTGTCACCATTGATGAATTCATGTTTACATGTATTTAATTACACATGTATAACAGACATCATTTTACATAAAGCTTCTGTATACTAATATTATTTTTGCACTCAGGATAATGTCAGGGATTGTATTTTTGATAAGAATTTACAACTGTTTCCAGGTCTGCTGTGCTATTTTCACATCATTTGTATTACAATATAATATAACAGATATTGCACTTACCCGGTAAACCTTTCTCTTGACCTTGTACAAAATATTTATGAAGCATTCAGGTGTTTGTTTTACTTTTGAATAATTTTGTACATAAAATTCTTAGTTATGCATTTGAATAATTTGATTGGAAAGTTTGTGAAAGATGATGGGTTTGTTTATTTACAGTTTCTGTCCATTATGGAATGCAAATTAATCTAAAAACCCTTCATGAACAATAAATACATGTATCCAGTATATATTGTATAGAGACATTGTCCATGAAAGAACATTTTTCAGGTAAAGTGTTGTATAAAGATTTACAAAGATGAGTCCTTGTTTGTGTAATTAAGAAGAATTCATTAGTACATGATTTCATTGACAGCTATGTAGTTAACTCTTTCTGGTTGCTTTTCATTGATGCAACACCTTGAGAGCATGACAAAATCCTATTCAAATGATATTGCAGTGACATTATATGTAAAGGAGTAAAAGAGGCAAATGTGAAAATTGCTAATTTCAATGTTTCACAACTTTGTCCCAAGAATGTGTTTACTCTAAAACTACCTAAACCATGCTACATGTATTATGTGTAACTCTACTTGTATATAGAGAGAATAAATCCAAGAGCAAAAATTTTAGACTCCTTTTATATTGATACAAATGAGAACATTTTCTTAGGCATAACATAGAGTCAAAATAACTGATTTCAGCTAAAAACTTATTATGAACTTTAAGTCAGATGTAGACAATAGGGCAAGGGGAAAAAATAATTTGCACAAATACCATTAATCTATCCATGTATTACTTAGGAATGCACACAATTTTGTGCAGAATCCATCAAATTCTTCCAAACATGTATTTTAAAGAAATTTTAAAACAGCAAGAGTTAAAATTCTTTATTGCAATGCATACATGTACACATCATACAATCCTTTGGGGAAGCCTTTCTGTTTTTCACACTTGAGAATCTTAAGTCCTGACTGGGAAATCACTTTGTCCAACTCTTCCCGTGTTCTTGTATAGCTGCTGTCTAGCTCATCAAAATCCCTTTCTTGTGCAACATTTTCCTTTAAGATAATGATTCCATTAGAGGTCAATCCTGACTGACATCGCTGTAGAAATTTGAGCAAATGGTCATCTGTGAGGTGGCCTAGCACCCACTGAGTCCATATCACATCATATGTACCAGTCCCAGGAGTAAAGTCCTGTAAACCTGAACAAAAAAGTTTGTCAACACGAGATGATTCCTCTCCAATAAAAGATCTTGCTTCATCCAGAAATTTCTGATTCAGTTCTACCATGTCCACTGTTTTGAATATCGGCAGGAGGAGCCTTTTGGTTATCCTTCCAATCCCAGCACCGCAATCTAAAGCTCGAGTGGTCTCTGTTTTACCTCCTCCAACCTGATATGAAAAGAAAATGAAAAATTTAATGTAAAATATTATACTTTTAACAAAAAGAAACACTTAACCTTCTGAAGCATCTCTTCCATAGTTTTCAGCTGGTTATGGATTCAATACAGTACGTCTTTGATTATAATGATTAAATTGGAGTCTTTTTAATGGATAATCAAGGAGTTTAATATTACCTGACATAATGTGTTTTGACACAGTAACTGTCAAGCAATGTCAGAAACGTGTTCTGGAAATGTATTATCATTGATAGTGCATGTGCTTTATGTTTCTAAAACTTACCATCAGAAAGGGACGGAGAAATGCATGTGATCCATTGATATCTGTGGGTGAAATTTTCGCAAAACCTCCCAACATTCCATCTACTGTGGGAGTAATGCCTTCCCAATACTTTTTCGCATCTCCATAAAACTTCCCTTCTTCATCCAGAGACATGATTTTCTGGTTGCACACTTCTTTCAAATTTGGAGTATGTCCGATCTAGACAATTTGAACCTTAATTAGTTTTAACTGATCCGGTTTGACGTGTGCATGAATTCATTAAATTTTATTAAACCCGCCATCAAAATTTGTTTTGAGTTATATGGTAGAGTATTGTGTTCATATTATTTTTAAATGCATTATGAAATAAGAAATATTTAAAACTCGAAGCATTTTACGTCTTAGTTATCTAATAAGAACATATGCTATAATCAGAATTTCCTCGTCTTTCGATCACAATGGATATTAGGGTCAGTGCGGCTGCGAAGGACAGAGATACAAGATCACATGTAGAGGAGATTGAAAATCTAGTTACACCAGGGGATATAATTACTTCAGATTCAGGTTTCATGCGGTATGCCCCAGAAATTTCTTCAATTTAATCATGGTAATTGGATTACAAAAATTTAAACTATTTTTAAAATAATAAATTATCACAATATTTTTAAACAGAGGACATGGGACCTATAATTCTGAAGACGACAGATTATTAGCTTCCGTAGCAGGGGTTGTGGAACGGGTCAACAAACTGATTTGTGTCAAACCCTTAAAAACAAGGTATGTATAGCTTCACAGACACTGCGCAAAGCAATCATAAAATTTAGAATTGGTCCAAACTGTGCGACTGTCACAGATGTTCAATTGTCAGTGCTAGATAAGTCAGCTGTTAAAGCATCTGACAGGTGTCGGGAGGACTAGGTTGGAATCCCCAAGGTGGTCTGACCTTTAAGACTGCCCCCCCTCCCCCCATCCCTTCTGTGGCGTTACATTTGGCACTGTGACCAGCCTTGGAATTGACAAGATGAACCCCCCCCCCACCAAGGACTTTTGACCCTGCAATATTGATATTTTAGGATGGAGACTATTTAAAGAGGGAGGAATTTAATCAAAGGCATGAAATAGGTCCGGTGGTTTAAAGCATATTGCATATAGTCTCAGTCTTATAGTCTCAAATTAAGTATTTGTGTCATTCCGAGGGCCAGTGTTCCAGTCTTGGTCCAGTCCATTGTAATTTCTTCTTTCCCATTACAAGATTTTTTTCTTTAAAACAAAACATAACAGGACATGCCATCTGACATTATTAGGGTCCCACTCTGCACATGCCCTATACTGAACAGTCTGTCCCATTCATCTGATATGTCCAATGTATATATTTTCTCCACTAGGCCCAATCTGGTTCATACCTTAAACTATTGAGTAAAGGATGTGTAGTAACCTTAAATAAAGTTTCTAAGTCAAAGTTCAAAGTCAGCAGATTGCTGAAAAGAATCCTTTTTCTGATCATGCATATATAATTGTTCCATTTGGTTCTATTTAGCTCATACTAAGATTAAGAGTGATTCTGGGAAAATGGTGTGCAATGACCATGTTACAAGTTTGTAGATTAAAGATGAAGGTCATAGAAGATCTCTTTGAAATCCATTCCAGGAGCACATTTTTCTCTCCCATTGGCCTACTAGCATTTGTTCTGACTCTACAAAAAGACTGTCTTCATGTAAGGAATGTACAGTGACATTGAACCAAGTTTCTTTGTCATCTGTCAAAGGCATAACAGAGCTATGTGTACAATCCGTATCTGTACCATAATTGTATTTTCTCTTCATTACATTATACTACACTCATATAGTTGTGCTTGTTGAAAAAAAAGATGCGCAATGATCTTGAACTAAATTTAATCAATTATTTATTAAAGTAATTCCTTTTGAGATGTTCACAATCTTAATGATGTCTAGTTTATTTTTGCATAATCAACTTACAATATTTACCACTACATTGTATTTTATCTAGGTATAATGGAGAGATAGGGGATGTGGTGATAGGAAGAATCATTGAGGTCCAGCAGAGAAGATGGAAGGTGGAGACTCATGCAAAGTTAGATTCCTCTCTCCTCCTGTCATCCGTCAATCTACCTGGAGGAGAACTTGTGAGTTTTATTAATGGCAGCAGACATTCAGGAGTGCATGTTATTCTAAAAAAAAAAAAAATTCAGCTTTATGGGAAGAAAATCCAATACTGAGTTACAAGCGAGTTACAGAAGTTTTGTTTACAAAGCTCAAGTTCTGTCATTGTTTACATATGTGTTGTATTGGGATAAGTTTCAATCTATGTTGCTTTTTGTTTTTGCTAAAAATTTTCATAAACACATGGAATCAGTTTATCTGATTTGCCACAATTTATTTTGTCAAAGAAATTTTGTGAAAGAAATGGTAATTTCTTTACTTAACATAATTTATAGACAAATATATAAGACTCGAGCTTTGTTTACAAAACAACGAGCTCCTTCCTCCATATCTCGCTTGTAACATGACTTCTAACATGCAAATTTTAATGAATCATTCAAAATACAAAAGTAAACATTTTAAAAAATATATATATATATATAAAATCTCAAATCGTGTAGGTCCCATTATAATATAATTAGAAAAAAAGTGATTTGAATGTCCTATATTCACTATTGATGAATATCCATGGTATTCTAGGTGAAGGAAGTTCAAGGTACTCAGAGGTTCAACTGAATTATAAAATCCTTTTTACTCAGGATACATAAACTACTCATAAGCTATTGATAAGGATTGTTGTAGATACTTTGTAGATTTACAGGTGTATTGGTCAAGAATTACATGAGCATGCTTCTTTTAACAGAGAAGAAGATCTGAGGAAGACGAAAAGATGATGAGAGAGTACCTTAAGGAGGGTGACCTAATTAGTGTATCCTAGAAAATTAAAGATTTAAAACACTATAAAAAAAAACAGTCTAATAGCAGGGAGTCACAGATGATTTATTCTTTTAAATGTTAATTACAACTTGGGTGAATGAAAAAATGCACATTTTAAATTTGGCATGTTTTTTTTTTACGTATTTGTTGATGGAAGTACCAAGGAAACTCACAGGTTCCCAAAATTTCAACTGAATTTGCTGTAAAATTGTGAAAGGAAGGGTGCGTCTTTTAACCCCAAGGAACCCCAAGGAAACCCCAAGGAACCTCAAGGATACCCCAAGGAACCCCAATGACAAAAATTAATAAACTTTAATACCCAAGGGGTCTTATTGGACTTCAAGGGTCACCTCTTAGTACCCCAAGGGTACCCCAAGGAACCCCAAGGAAACCCATAAGAACCCCATGGAACCCAAATGATAAAGTTATTAACCAGTGATACCCCAGGGGTCTCATTCGAATCAAAGGCTCACCCCAAGGTACCCCAGTGATAGAAATTAATAACTATTAATACCCAAGGGGTCTCATTTGAATCCAAGGGTCACCTCGTAGTACCCCAAGGATACCCCAAGGAACCCCAAGTATACTCATTAGAACCCCAAGTAACCCCAATAATAGAAATTAGTAACTAGTGATACCCCAGGAGTCTCATTATACCCCTATACCCCCACAAATGAAGTTTAAGGGGGTATATTGGTTTCACCCTGTCCGTCCGTCTGTCCGTCTCTCTGTAGATGCAACTTTGTCCCCCCTATAGAATTTTTTACTACTGCATGGAACAGTCTGAAAATTTGTACATATGTTGATCACCATCTGAAGATGTGCACCTGTATTTTTTTTAGGATCAGACTAGATTTAATGATTTTATGACAGTTTTCATTTTCCTCATTCTATACATGTACCGGTATATATTGTTCACTGATGTTGAAAAGTAAGGGAGGTAATCCTTACAGATTTTATTAATTAATTTATAGCATTAAAACACCCTAAAATATATTTATATAAATACATTCAAATGGAGGTTTTTTTGCCTTTATGCGTTAACTAAATTTATCTTTTATAAGTATTCTATCAACTGACAATGCAGAATTTTTGTTTGTCAATGATAAATTCTTAGGAGCTGGCTGAATTCATTTGTCCCAAGGGGGCCATTATCTGAGCCATGGTTTAGATGGAGCATGTGTGTATGGAAAATTGATAATCTGTAAAATGGGCAGTGGCTTTGGGGCTAATTTAAAAGGAAATAAATAATATCATTATTAAAATAAAGAAGTGAACTATTTTTAGAAGTTGTTTAAATTTATTTATATATAGATACCTCAATGGTGGAAAGTAAATTTGATGACCAAGGCCGGTCTCATTAAAAATCAAAGGGTCACTCCTGATACCCCAAGGATACCCCAATTATAAAAATTGATAACTATTGATACCCCAGGATACTCACTGGAGTCCAAAGGTCAACTATTGGTACCCCAAGGATACCTGTAGGAACCCCAATTGCAAGGTACCCAATTGATAGAATTTAATAACCACCCCAATGGTTGTACTGTAAAACATATTACTAATTAATACCCAATTACTCAATGGAATATCATAAAAACATCTGGGCAACCCAAGGAACACTTGTGATACCCCAATACATACTGGTATGATAAAAATAATGTTTCTCCTGACTTAAAATATCTGTTCACTTTGGATGAATTTAACAATTACTGTTGTCAAATCGGTTGAAAATCATAATCGAGTACCGTTAATCGGCAGAATTTGTTGTCTCTTACCAACTGATGATCAGCCAATATTGAATCAGTAGCAAATTATATCAAATTCATGAAAATAGGGCACTAAATTTTATATCACCACAAGGAAGTCTGCAATTCTTTCGGTGAACCATTCATATGAACACTTAATATGCCAATGTTTCTTCGGTGAAATTTTCAAATGAAGTGGAGAAAGATATCGTTCAGTTAATACAAAGACCCAAACTTGTTTTACTATTGACATAGGGGGTGTTACTCTTATTGGAGTACTTTTGAGAAAAGACAAGAAGTGATCATGGAAGTGTGGAGTAGGGCTATCTCCCCTTCATGGGTACAACACAATGGATTGACCCATTATGCGTGCAGAATGTTCACCCGAGAGGCTCCAAAATACCTGTTAATTGCAGGTAGACACCCGTTGTATATTGGTGGTAGCTCTTGGACAGGGATTAAAGGGCCAACATAACCCTTTACATGTATACATTACACAATGGCTTCACCATCACTGTTGCAATATATTTACCTACACCTACATCTATTTTTGTAGACAACCCTTGTGAATTTTGAGTGTCTTCCCACTTTGCTATAATTCTGAAATTTTTATGGGTGACTGATTTTAGCTAAGTGGGAATGGTGCTCAGGTAAGGGTTTCAAATAACAAAGGAAATTAATTACAGGTAAATTATAGTCTGTTCAATTATTGACCTTAAGCAAATTTTTTAATAAAAAAAAAATAACAGGCAGTTTTTTGAGATTATGTTTAAAATAAAGTTAAAAAAATTAGTTAGATACTTGTAATAGAAGTAAATTTTGATAATTAAAAAGGGTTTGTTCTATGATTGATCGTACAAGCTAATTTTTATTTCAAGTAAAATTACTCAATATTCATTCTTTTGAGGAGAAGGAAAACTATGACATTACTACCCCTTCTATGTCCCTTATCAAGAACCTTGAAAAAATAAACATCATATGGTTCAAGTTTTGGGCTGTTGATTTTAATAATGAAAAAAACTATAAATGTTAATTTTATAAGAAATGCAGAGGAATTATCACGTACATCATACAATTTGGCTATAGTGGTTATGATATAAAAGAATTAAATGCTCAACAACATGTACATTTAGGACTACATTTTCAGACTGATGGAACTATTTCCATATTTTACCCCTGAAATTCAGAAAAATTCTTGTAAAAGGACTATATATATGATATGGGCCTAAAATGGCCCCCTAAAATGAACATCATCATTTTTCTTTGTACAGATATATATGTGATGTTTTTACATAAGGTTCATTTTGATTCAACTGCCCAGAATTTAGAAATATGACATCGTAAAGACAACCTTTTCCTACCATTTTTGCATTTTTAGCATAAAACAGCTTGTTTTCAAGCAGTTTTTCTTTCAGAAAAAATAGAGAGCATGCTTGAACAAACAAAATATTTTAATCAGAGATGTATCTAGCCAAGGCTAATAAGTGACAAAAAAATTTTCCCTGTTCAAGCATGCCCTCTATATTTCCTATTCATAAAAAGATAAGAAAAATGTAAATTTTTGACTGATTTTGATTGAAATATAGAAATAGCGTCACTTCTGATGTCATTTTCTGCCAGTGAGTGCAAAAAAATCAAATAAATGGGTGAAAAATAAATTTTACATCAACTCTTCTAAAATATAACATATTATTGTACCTGAAACACTTTAAAAAATTGCGAATAATGGGGGCCAAATTTAACTCATATCATATATATAGTTCTTTCGTACTTCAAATCACCATCTACCAGTTGAAGTGGGAAGATGGGAAGGTATCCCATTAAATGAAAGATTTTGTCCTCTCTGTTACAAAAAACGGATGAATTTCATTATATTTTAGAATGTGATGCAATATCACAAGACCGAAACAAATTAATAGACAAAAAATTTTCGGCTAGACCAAATGTGTTTTAAAGTATTACATATTAGGGTAACCTTGGGGTTGTATGGTGTATCAAGAGTTATAAATCTGTATGATTAGGGTATCTTTTGGAGTTCCTTGGGATTTCTGTGGGGTTCCCTAGGGTTTATAGAGGTTTTTAGAGGCGTGTCTGGGATACCAATGAGTCCCCAGTGGTATCAAGAATTTTTAATTTGAATTATTAGACTATATAATATATATATATATCCTTGGGGTTCCATTGGGTTCTATGGGGTATCAAGTTTTATGAATCTGTATTATAAGGGTATCCTTTATGTTCCTTGGGGTATCCATGGGGTTCCGTGGGATACCTAATGGTGTCTGGGATATCAAAAAGCCCCGAGGGTGTATCCAGAGATATAAAATTGTGTTATTAGGGTATCCTTGGGGTTCATTTGGGTATCAAAAGTTATATTACTGGGTATCCTTGGAGTTCCTTGAGGTATCCATAGGGTGTGTCAGGGATAACAATGGGGTATCTGTATTATTACTACATTGTATTAGAGTACTATTAGGGTATCCTTTAGGTTTCTTGGGGTACCCATGGGGTTCCCTGGGATACCTTGTGATTTAATTGTCTAGGATATCAAAGAGACCCCAAAAGTATCAAGAGATATAGTGTATCCTTGGAGTTCCATAGGATATCAAGAATTATAAAATTTATATAACCAATACATGTATAAGAGTATCCCTAGAGTTCCTTGGGGCATCCGTGGGTTTTGTCTGAGATACCAATGAGTCCCTACGGGTATCAAGAATTTAAATTTGTATTATTAAGTTATCCTTTAAGTTCCTTGAGGTATCCTTGGGGTTCTGTGGTGTATCAAGAGTTATGAATCTGTATTTTTATACCCCTGCTCCGAAGGAGAGGGGGTATACTGTTTTACCCTTGTGTGTCCGTCTGTCCGTCTGTCTGTCCGTCCGTAACAAAAATTTCTGTCGCATTTATCTCAGCAACTACTTATCGCAGATGCTTGAAATTTTAACACAGCGTTTGTTAAGGCATGCCATATCGTGGGATATATTTTTGTACCAATCGGACGTCAACTTCCTGTTAAATGACGACGTTGCTTATTTTTTAACCAAAATTTTCAAACAAATTTTCGTCAAAGATTTCTCGGCAACTGTTTATCGCAGATGCTTGAAATTTTTACACAGTATTTATATAGGCATGCCATATCGTGGGATATATTTTTGTACCAATCGGACGTCAACTTCCTGTTAAATGACGACTTTGCTTATTTTTTAAATAAAATTTTCAAACAAATTTTCGTCAAAGATTTCTCAGCAACTGTTTATCGCAGATGCTTGAAATTTTTACACAGTGTTTGTTAAGGCATGCCATATTGTTGGATATATTTTTGTACCAATCGGACGTCATCTTCCTGTTAAATGAGTACTTTGTTTATTTTAGCCAAAATTTTCAAACAAATTTTCGTCAAAGATTTCTCAGCAGCTATTTATCGCAGATGCTTGAAATTTTAACACACTATTTGTTTAGGCATGCCATATTGTGGGATATATTTCTGTACCAATCGGATGCCAGCTTTCTGTTAAATGTCGACTTTGCTTATTTTGCATATTCACATCAGAGCGGGGGTATCACTAGTGAGCATTGGCTCACAGATTTCTTGTTAGGGTATTCTTGGAGTTCCTTGGGATATCCCTGGGGTTCCCTTGGATTCTTAGAGGTGTATCTGGAATACCAATGAGTCCCCAGGGTTATCAAGAGTTTTACATTTGTATTACAATGTATTAGGGTATTCTTGGGATTCTATGGAGTATTAAGAGTTATGATTCTGTATTATTAGGGTATTCTTGGAGTTCCTTGGATATCAATGGGGTTCCCTGGGATTCCTAGAGGTGTATCTGGTGTACCAATGAGTCCCCAGGGTTATCAAGAGTTTTAATTTGTATTACAATGTATTACGGTATCCTTGGGGTTCTATGGAGTATCAAGATTTATGATTCTGTATTATTACGGTATTCTTGGAGTTCCTTGGGATATCCATGGGGTTCCCTGGGATTCCTAGAGGTGTATCTGGGATACCAATGAGTCCCCAGGGTTAATAAGAGTTTTAAATTTGTATTATTAGGGTATCCTTGGTTCTATGGAGTATCGAGAGTTATGATTCTGTATTATTAGGGTATTCTTGGAGTTCCTTGGGATATCCCTGGGGTTCCCTGTGGTTCTTAGAGGTGTGTCTGGAATACCAGTGAGTCCCCAGGGGTACCAAGAGTTTAAAATTTGTATTATTAGGGTATCCTTGAGGTTCCTTGGGGTTCTATGGTGTATCAGGAGTTATAAATCTGTATTATTAGGTTATCTTTGGGGTTCCTTGGGGTATAATTGGGGTACCAAGGGTAAGGGGTGACCCTTGCACTCTAATGAGACCCCCTTGGGTATCAATAGTTATTCATTTCTGTCATTGGGGTATCCTTGGGGTTCCTTGGGGTTTCCTTGGGGTTCCTTGGGGTTAAAAGACGTGCCGAAAAAGAATACAAAGCATGGATCTTCAAAAAAAATATCTCATCAAAAATCAAGGGGAATCTATATGTACATCTTTCATGTATAATTGTAAATGTAACCGTAGTAATGTAGAGAAACTAGAGACTAATGACCTTCAATGTTACTTTAACACACCAGTATTAAATCTAATGATGTTAGATTTATTGGGTTCATTAAAAATTTGAAGAAAGAAAATTCTTGTTGTCCTTGACCTTTATAATCAGGCAGAGGTCCAGTCTGTGTTTGCTGATGGCTCCCTCTCATTGCACACAAGAAGTCTCAAATATGGCAAGGTGGGGATAAATTATTGAGAATTTTCAATCATCATGTATTTGACTCATAAAAATTGTACTTTAAGATATAGTTTTAGTAAAGTTTATATATTTTTGCATATACCGGTATATGTATTTACAAATTTTCACAGCTTGGACAAGGGACCTTGGTCCAGGTTTCTCCGTCTCTGATTAAGCGAAGAAAAACACATTTCCATCACCTGCCTTGTGGAGCCACCATTATTCTGGGAAACAATGGCTATGTGTGGATCTGTCCGACCGAAACAGAAGAGATGGACCAGACAGGGGGTTATGAGCTCAATTGGAAGGTAACAAATGTAGAAACATCATCTATGTACTTGTCTGGATTCTACTTCAGTCTGCAAATTTACTTTTTATCACTAATAAAATCATTGGTTTATCACACACTGTTCAATTTCCCTGCCATTCAATAAAAAATTAACTTTTAATGTCATTGGAGTTGTTTGTCTTGCAAAACTACATAAACAATTAAAATTATTATGTTATTTATAATATTTTCATAAGCCCATTTTTCCCAGAAAATATAATTCAATTTGCAAAACCTTTTGACACTTGCATCATGCATACATTTATCGTAACAGACTCAAATTACCGGTATTATGGACATGTACAATAAAGGGTGTAATGTGTTCCTTGAATTTGAAGTAAAATCTATTCATTTAAGCATTGAATCCTCATTTTTTGACAGATTAAGTTGCATAATTGCAAAGGTGTTTGCATACAAATTGAATAATGTGTGTAAGAGTGTGAAAATTTGTTTGCACATTCCTTTGCAGTTACGAGACTAAATCTAAAAAATAAGGATTTAATGCTCTTAATATTTACATTTTTTTAACCTCTTGTGTTTGACTGCAAGTGTGATTTATACCTCAAATTCCTGTTTTATCATAAGGGTAAGTTCAAATTAATGGAAGAGCTACTGTGAAAGCCAAAAGTGTGAACTTTGGTTTTCGCTTGTGACATTGCACTTTTTAAAACAGCTAGCATTCAGTGTTTGTGTCATCATAATTAAACTCATTAACGTGTTAGTACCCTGTCTTTGTTATGATTTTATTTATGCAGTAGCTTTCCACACACTTAACAAGAAAAAATGTAAATATAACTTAGTTTCATTCAAATTTTAGCCAGTACAGAGGTCAGACAGAGAAGTGGTTGCTAGGTTACGGAATTGTGTGCAGCTGCTTGCTGCTCAAAAAATGCAGTTGTATGACACCAGTGTACTTTATACCTATGAAGCATCCCTTAACTTTAAGGTATATATATTTTATTTGACATGTAAGACATGTTATAACTTTTATACTTTTTGACAAGTATTTTTTCATATGTGATTGACTTAATACTATTATTATATTTTTTTATTTTCAGATTAAGGATATTTTGAAACCAGAAATTGGGTTAGAAATCCTTGAACAGACACAACATAGACTGGAAATAGAGGGAACATGATAAATGGACTTACATTTTGCATTGAAAGATTTTCTTTTTGGAATTTGAATGGTTGGAAGACCACACTATTACCCGGTAATACAAAGTACAGAACTTAGAATCTGACCATCAAGTAGCAAGTCAAGTGATCACACTCCCACAAAGACTGTGTTCATGTATATATATCCTGACAAGTGTACTGTTTCCATGTAAACATGGACAGTATCTTTTACAGCAAAGCTCACAAATCTACTCATTCTGTTAAATCATGTGGTTAATGCATGCATAGTACATGCACTTTGTTATACAAGACTCCTTTATTTTCATTCTACAATTTTTTCATTACTGGTACATGTATGACTAATGAACTGAAAATAAAACCAATGAGCTGTGGCCTTTTCTTCTATTGATTGAAAGTAAAAAATGTTGAAAAAAAATAAAACTGCTAATAATGGTTTACATATTAGTTAGAAAATTGAAATGCATACACACTACGCAGCAATGCATGCAACATTTTTTTTATTATTTACCAAATACATTATTTTCATCAGTTTCAAAGACAATTGTAAATATTTTGCGTAATGAGCTATCTAGATGTTTTATTTTGGTACAGTAGCTGATTCGTTCATTTTGGAATTGTCAATGTTAATCCCTTTTTATTGTCAACATCAGTTTGTCTTCAGCATATAGGCCTACAGTACAAGGATCCTCCACACCCCATGACAAACTGTTCCTCAAAGAGATTCATTCAAAAATCAAATTCCTTATGAATGGATTAAGAATTTAAAACAGCTTTGCTTTTTATTTTATGATTATGTAAATTTTGAGCTTGCCTTTATACTGTAAACGTACTACATTTGGCTGTGTATTCTTTTTAGCGCTTTTGGCAGAATTCGGCTTCCGCTAAATCAAGTTTATAACTAAATGCAATAAATATATGTACAAGAATAGTCACATTCAGAAAAGGCTAATTCAAATCCACGCCAATTTGTCCAAAAACAAAATATCGTACAAGCCAAATATAATACGTTTACAGTAATCTTCCAAAATACAAAAGTTAAAACTAGGTCTCTCATATTAAAACTTCTCCTTCATACCATTTCTGAAGATTATTAAATTATCTAAAATATCTGTTTTCCTGGCTTTTAACCAAAATATCTTATATCAAACGTCAGATATTTCCGACTACCGGTAATTAATAACGAGTGACTTTGATAAAACAACAAACAAATTGATCACTTATATAAATGTATTTTTCATTGAAAAGATTCATTTACAAATTATGGTAACCTTGAGTATTAAAAAGAAGTTAAATAAAGCTTGCTTTCTGGACATGTATGAAGAACATGGAAGTCCTCTATCATTCACATTGCTACAACGGTTTGTTCTCCAATAACTTAATCATCCCACATTCTCTCTCATTTATGTGGTACTCCAAAACAATTGGAGCTAACCCTACACACACTACAGACAATAAACAGAAAATATTTGTACATGTACAAAACTTAGCAAAGCTGTGTTTTATTTTAAACCAAAATATACTGGATATTGACTGCCAATCACTAAAACAATCATTCTGATGTAAAATATTCATTTAATACCTCTTTTTTAACAACCAATTCCTTATGTTTCAAATTTGAAACGATGATACTATTACTTTTTTCAAACTCAAAAAATAATTGTTATATTGCACCATTAGATCATGTCCAATTTCAAGATGTCCATCGCAGGAAATTAAAAGTATTCAATAAAAAGATTTTGTTTTGTCTCTATCCCAAATTTATATTTTACGCTTGTATACGACAGTTCATATTGCAAATAAAGAAGCTAACCAATCAAAAGATTGTAAAGAAGAAACCTCAAGGTTGTGAAATCAGCCGCAGTATTACACTGGTGATCTATCTACAGAGCAGAAACGAAAAAATGATGAAAACCCTACAGATGAGAATAAATGAGTTTCACACAAAATATGACACCTTGGTTAAAATACATGGAAGATTCTCAAGATCTCTGGAACATGCTCTTTTAAAATCAGAAAGGGGCATAACTCTATAGACAACCTTATCAGGCCACTGAATGCAACTTACAACCTAGTGTATAGTAATACATTGGCAATGCTGTGAAAAATAATGCCATTTCATAAAAAAAAAAATCAATGTTTGTGTGGAATAGCAATGCCAGCACTTGATAAACTGAGACGCTATTAAAAGTAAAAATACATATATACATGTATGTCATATTAAAAAGTACACATGCCCCAGAAATACAACCTGACAAATTTCACTGTTCAGAGATTAAAACTGGATTTACATGCAAGTTCAAAGCTCATTTTCTTATCAGATCCACAATTTCTTGGATAGAGGCATGGACATCACTAATAATTTTCATTCCCATTGAGGGGTTGGAACTACAAATGGTTTTGACATTTTCACTTTGAGTCAGTAGGCGTGATAATAATTCCTTGGCGTGAAACTTAGCGTGAGGGGGCATGGAATCAAAGAACTGAGAACATAAGTCATGAAACTGTAGAACTTTTTCATACAGGATCATAAAGTTTGCGCTGTTTTTGTTTCCTGTGCTGGTTAAGTTTTGAAGAGAAGATAAGACATCTTCTGACAAATTAAGAATACTGTCACGAGACACGACAGGAAGGTCCGAATCCGAATTTCCCCCTCCATGTGGATAATTTTCATGCACTGGCTCCAAGGAATCAAATGTAGATTTTGACATAAACATCTGCTGCATACTATGTGGGGGTGGTTTTGGTTTACTACCAATAATGTCATCAATGTTACTTGCTTTTCCTTCCCTCATTGAATTCCTATCATGCTCTCCCCTAGCAAAGGGTTTAAACTGTCCAAAGTCTGGGCCTGCAGACTGAAACATTGCTACTTTTGATAACACTGAAGCACTCTGTTTGTCTTCCTTCTCAGCAGCCTCCTCAGTGTACGGATAATCACCAATTGATGCTGACCTCATTTTTTGAGCGAGATGTGGCCTCATGTTAGGGGAATTAAACTCTGACTGTTTCTTAATTTCTGAGGGAAGCTTGGGATTGAATACATTGTCTCCAGATTTGTCTACAGAGTAGCTAGGAAGAGATTTGTACAAACTCTGGGACATAGAGGAAGGGGGCACTTGGTCCATGCTCTTATCATGATGGTTTTCTTGATCAGGGGGGTCAGTGTACATTCTGGATAATCGTGGACTAGGTTTTGGTTTCTGAGCTGGATCAGGATATTGCCGAGAAAAAGAGTCTAAAGCACCACCAGTGTGTGTTAAGTCTGATTTCTGTCTTTGAAGAAGGGAATTAAAATGAGAATTTTGATTCTCAGCTATCACATGATGAGACTGTGACTTAACAACAGCAGATGGTTTTACATTAGGTTCAGGTTTTATTCCTTCTACAGAATCAGGAGGGACCACATTTTGGTTTTGTCTCCATTGATCAACAGCTGGTCCATTCTCACTTTCTGGTAACAACACCGGACATGAAGCGATGCTTGCTGTGTCTGTTCCAGAATCGTGATCTTCCACGGTGGGAAGGTTGTCTACTCTTTGCTGCTCCACATTGCTTTCCATGGAGGCTAAGTAAGCTTCGATCCGCCTGCCTTTGGGAATGGTCCCATAACGACTTATAGCTTTTGTTACATTGTTCACATCTAAACGACCAATGGTGACTTGATCAGATTCTGCGTCTAAACTCCTGGCTACCATTGTACTGCTTTTTTCAGATTCGACTCTCCTGAATGGTTCACCTGACTTTTTTCTCTGAAGAGCATGTGATGGAAGAGGTAGAGCTTTCTTAGGATACGTTCTACCTTTCACTTGCACCTGACCAAAGTCTTTGTTCTCCTCTAAGAAATTTGTGTTGGTTTCCTTGTCTGACTTTCTTGTGTTTTCAACATCAGAAGCTAGTCTTAGTTCTCGATGATAAGGAATAGAGAATTTCCGGGTAGCATTTTTATCTCCTTGAGAAGGAGATTTAGTTGCACTATCCACATTAATCATGTATTTTGATTTGTCTATAGGTGCTCGCTTAACACTGTCGGAACTGTTTTGGCCAATGCTTCCATCCTCTGAAGTTCTCATTCCTTCTTTGGAATCCATTCTCTGGAACGTTTTCGGTGATCCCAGTTCTAAACGCTTGGATGGTTGCAACGAAATTGTTGGTCCAAAGTCACTAACAGAGGATTGGTCCAAGTCATTCTCGCCATAGAAATCCACTTTACTACCAGAACTTTCGATCTTGGCTTTTTGAAGCTTCATCTTGGCCTTTAATTCACTCTCCATACTTGAATTTTCCTCTTTACAAGATGTGGTCCTTCGTGGAGGAGGGGGTGCCGCCCCACCCTTTTTCTTGGCCTTGTTTGATAATACAGCAGACACCTGTCGCAGTGATTCATCTGAATTCCTGGAGGGTAAAACTTTTCTTCCAATTAATGGTGTGGAACCTAAAAAGGACAGAAAAAGCGTTAAAAATTTTGCAATTCCTTTGAATTACGGTAACAAATCATAATTGATAACAAAATTTTTCAATCTGATGTCAACTTTTCTCCATAACACACTTTATCATTTGGAACAATAAACATATTTGTATGTTAGTTTTCCATTTAATATCATATAATGTTTCTCTTCAACGTCTTCCTATCGTAACATGAAATTTATCTGTACATATAACGGTATTTACAAATCATAACTCCTTTGTGAACACAGAACAATACATACTAGCACTCATTTGTCCTCCATCTGCAATGAGGTCACTCTCTGCTACATTCCTTTTCTTGGAGGACTGTAGAATTGGAATTTTTTTGGAGTCTGTTTTCTCCAACTCTTTTTCGATTTCTGCAATAGAAGAAAGCAATATCATCTACAATATCTATACATGACCAAAAAATTTGAGGAAATCATGAAAAATGTTTACATATATTTATAAACAGTTACCGGTAGTTGCTTAATGCCTTACCTTCATTTAGACTTGACTTGTCAAACATGTGTTCTAAGGAGTTGTGGATCTCTTGAAATGTAGGTCGGTCCTTAGGATCCCACTGCCAGCCTGTTAAGAGGAAAGATTCAATAACTTTTGTACAGGTACATTTAATTTACAAAATTTGTGCAATATCTGTCCTTAATACAATGAAACAATGAGCTCATGTTCATGTTATAGTAGCACACATTTCATAATGCTCTTGTTAGAACAAATTGGGGGGGAAAATGACATCAAAGTTCAGCATTCTCTTATTTTTCAATATTCACTAATCTTTGGGAAATATAATCATTCAAATCCCAGTAAAGGTACATGCAATTAATATACCTACCTGGATTCTTACTTTATACATGATGAATTAACCTTTAATAATAATACAGACACCCTCGTTCACATTAAATGGTACTAACATTTCATCATAAGTTCGTAGACGTTAGCAGGACAGCCAGCTGGCCGGTCCATTCTATACTGTCTCTCTAGCAGATGATACACTTCTGTCAGCTCAACCCCTGGGTAAGGTGACATCCCATAGGTGGCCAGTTCCCAAAGAAGGACCCCAAATGCTAAAGAAAACAAAACAGGTTTACCTTTTATTATGCATATTGCCATTTCAGCTCAAAACACATGTCCAGTACTGTATTGCGTTCAAGATATGCTTTTCAGAACATTTTTGTTATACTGTAGAAGCGGAAATATTCGTGAGGATTCAATTTCGTTATTTTCGTTGGCAATATAAATCAACGAAATTAATCCATGACGAATTTTTATTCCAAGTATTAATGATTACAAAGAGATTACGATATGATGAAATTAAATGCCAACAAAATTTCATATGATTTAAAAAACAACGAAATTCGGACCCAACGAAAATATGTCTTCTACAGTAGATAGAGTGTTACTACTGACAAACTGAGAAGTGAACTATACCCCAAACATCTGACTTGGTGGAGAATCTGTTGAAGGCCAGGCCCTCTGGGGCAGTCCATTTGATGGGAAACTTTGCCCCAGCATGAGCAGTGTAAGTGTCATCCTTCATGAGTCGTGCCAGACCAAAGTCTGCCACCTTCACCAGGTGGTCAGGGCCCACCAAGCAGTTCCTGGCAGCCAAGTCTCTGTAACAAAAAATATGTGAACGTTTTAACTAACAGGTCACAAAATAAGTACATTGTAATTAAATGTACCGGTATTACATATCATCATCCTTTTCTGGCATACAGATAGAATATAAATGTATTCGTTATTATATTTAGACATAAAAATCATAAAATATGGCTAATAAGTGAAAAAACGTTTGAGCAATGTTACATGCAGGGGCAGTAACATGTTCCAGTATTAATTGTCTCATTTTTTTCCTCAATGTATAATAAGACCACTGACCTGTGTATGAAGCATCTGGCCTCCAAATAGGCCATTCCTGAAGCTATCTGTGTAGCCATGTACATCAATACTGTAGGGCCGATGTCATCTTTTGAGGTACTACGCAAGTAATCCAACAAGTTACCCTGGGCCATAAACTCCGTTACAATGTAGAAAGGAGGCTCTCGTGTACAAACACCTACAAAAAAAATTATTATATATTATAAGGTCTTTGATTATTTTAAATGAAGAAAATTATCCTATAGGCTACCGGTTGTATCATAATACATGTATTATGAGGGTTTTTTCTTGATTAATTTTCATTGCTTTATACAAATACTTCATATACTGTGGAATCATTTAAATTCGTGGGGGCCAATGTCTAGTGACTTCTTTGCTCATTCACAGGGATGTAATTACGTGGATGCGTTGGTTACTGTTTAAGTAACAAAGATAACTCTTTCCAAAAAAAAAATTTCGTTGAGGATTTAAATTTGTGGGGAAGGGATACCCACGGATACCACGAAAATTGAGCCACCACGAATTCTAATGATTCCACAGTAAATAATACACTCACTAAGGCCATCAACATTTGTAAAGAACTGTGCTTTGTAAAACTACCAGACACATTTCCTCTACACTATTCATTCTTTGAAAAAAAAGCACAAAGTTTGTGCTCTCAGGTCAGATCAAGAACAAAAATTTCTACTTTGGTTAAATTTTAAAATACAAAAACTTTTGTTTAGAAGGAGTTGTCTTGAACAGTCAAAGCCCTGTTTTCAAAACCTACCAACACTTCAAATATGATAAAACAAAGTTGAATTTTGAATCTACAGCATGTATCAGCACACAAAAGGAAACAAGGACTCTGACAAAAGGATTCCCTACCTAGTAATTGGACTAGATTGGGGTGCTTCATCTCCTTCATGATACAGGCTTCCTCCAGGAAATCTTTGAGAGCCATGGTGTCCTCTTTCAGAGTTTTGACAGCCACTGTTTTATTGTAGCGCTTCCATATTGCTTCATACACATCTCCATACTGTCCTCCACCTGCAATGAATAAATCTTGATCTTAACAAATCTGTTGCTCCTTCAAAATGAAAAAATGCTCCATTTAATCCTGCTGTCCCCAGCCTGACCTACTGACCTAGCCTGTGCTTCATGGCAATCTCTGTCCTCTCTATCTCCCACCTATCTGGCTCTGGACTGAGGCCAAACACTGTGGGTTTCTGGCGTTTTGGTGCTGGATACAGGAGAGTGGTGACCAGACCATCAGAGTGAATGGAGTGGTGGTGGACTAGTTCAGCTAGAGTGTTGAATCTGTGCTCAGCTGTCACGTAAACCTAACAAACATTGCATCCAGAACTTTTTTTTAAATCCAGAACTTTTTTTTCTAGCTTATGGGAAATACTGCATGTAAATGTTGAATATGTAATTTATTTGGTTCAATTGTATGTTTAAGCATTACAAAAGACACTAAACTTACCTTTCCATCTGAGTCATCACTAATTCTGTAATGGTAGACCCGTCCTTCAAACCGTACAGAGATTGACCTTTGACCTGGACTACTTTCACTTTCTCTAACAAGGAAGCTGCCGTTGATGCCGCTACTGAGCAGGTACTCGGAGGCATTTCTGGAGATCTGTCCATGGTACCAGGAGAACTTGTCCAGACTGTTGACAGGGGCAATGTAGTTGCTAGGCACCCAGCCAATCTCCCCGGCTTTGTTCTTGACCTCACACCACTCGCCACCCTTGTTATACCCCAAGATTGTGATTTGTTCCCCTTCAACAAAGTGCAAGGTGATAGAAAGATGTAGCAGAAAGTCACATGCATGTACATAAATAACAAACAACACACAAGCAAACTAAAATTTCAAAGAATTTTTGAAAAATAATATTACAATATAGAAATAAATTTAAAGCAAAGAAATTAATTCATTTCACACTACAGAGTAGAAATTTCACAAAAGTAAAGCATTCAGTTGAGAAATAAATTTCACAAGCTACCACTATTTGGTACATGTATTTTATTGCAAATCAATGTACATCTAAAATCTAAAGACTATTAAAGATGCTGCAACATACTGAAAGATATTCTCAAATTTGTCAAACTTGTCCAGATTTCTAGGATTGCTTTTCAAACAAAAATATGGGCTTTTGAAAATGAAATTTCAATTTTTTTCTTATAATTATTTATTTATTTTTTTTTGCAGGGGGGGGGGGGGGGGAGGTTGTTGATTGAAAACATGATTACCTAGTATTTTGAATAATATGTAAAACACAAAGTCCAGCCATATTGGACTCAAAACCTGCTGTTCTCTAGTCTTGATACATAACCACTGAGCTAGCAATTTAGACAAACCTTTTTGCAAGGAAAAACAATCTAATGCCAACAAAATAGCAGTAAAGGATCCCTAAAACCTAAATTGAGATGCTGTATTTGATTTATAGAACTTATACACCTTTTTCTTACCATTATCATATGTCCTTTCCAATTCTCATTTCTCTAACAGCAAATTTAATTTTTTTTAAATACATCATCTTAAAACATTTAGCGTTCTGCAAACTTTTAGTTTTAGTTACTTAGTTGGTGAGAAATTTTATAAACACTCCCAGATCCATATTTTTTTATAAAATACAATTGTGTATACCCGTACTTGAAAATATGCCTTGAAAACCAAAATATCATTTTGTTTTGTCCCCCTTTTTCTGAATATTTTTCCCATTATAAACCTTATCTGTCAAACTACAGATTTTAATATTAATCTAACGACACAGACATGCAGTTCTTATCACCCCACACAAGGGCTCCATATTGTGTTAAGTGACAGCGAAGTCAATTGTAGCCAGAGATTTCCTGCACAATTGATAAGACAACATCAGTATTGCAGCATTAAGATGCATGGCAGTGTTTATACTGAGCACACCTACAGCAAGTGTGAAGACCAAGCCAAAATCAATATCCCTCATGCACTCTGCCGTGCATTCTCCTGATTGATATACCAGTTCTTGTAATGCTGTTTTATTGAACAAGACAGATAATTGAGATGATGTCTTATTGTTGCCAGGTAATAGATAAAGAATTAATGGATAATACAACTTCAAGTGATAAAGCCAGGTCTATTTTGTCTATACACAACACAATTATACAGAGATACAACAACTTCATATTCTATTTTCAACAATTCAAACTAACATTGAAGAAATTTTAGAGACACAACAATCAAATCGTTATCTCTTTTCTACAGAAAAACAACAACTGATTCACAACACCAACATATTTAAGAAACTAACAATAACTTTTTTTATTCTCAAAACAATTGCCAAATATTGGAACATTCTTTAATAATTCTTCAATTATTATTCAATTACTGATTTCCCTTAAGAATCCAAGTACATGTACTTTTATGGTGGCAATCAACCTGCATCATGCTCAGGCTGGTATACCGTCTTACTCATAGAAGTTATATAATATTTAAAGTCAATAAAGATGATAACATTTTGTATTTTTAGCATTCCTTCTCAATGCATGGATAGACAATAAATGTACTATTCAAAGAGAATGAAATTTCTGGATTCATTCTTAATCAAAACGACATAAAGATATTTTGGTTCTGGGGCTAATAAGACTGGTACCTTTGATAATGCTGAGCTGGTTGTCTCCCCCTGATTGAAAGTCGTACAAAGCCACAAACAAATTGGGATCATCCTCGTTCTGTGCTAGCAGGTTCTCCTTCGACATCCATTTTGTGTTCAGGAAGTCACCTAGAGGAGATGGAGGTAGAGGCCGGGTCGTCAAGGTCGGTGTATCTGAAGGTCAACAAAAAGTCAAGTATAGCTGTTTTTAACAAGCAGTATTAACAAAAATCAGATTAAATCAACATGAAAAGTTTGGTATTAATATCTATACCGCTTTTATTTTTTTTCAATTACAAGGAAATACATTCATGTACTTTCAAGTATTCAAACTAGTACATTGCCCGTATTATTATTTAACAGGTAATATTAAAGAACACCTATTTTTCTATTATCAAATTCAATTAACGTAGAGTTTTTCTTCTAGCGTTTTTATCACAATTTAAGGAAATAAGTGTACATCTATTAACTATTAAAACTATAGAACAATGGATGAATGATTATCTAACATGTAGTAAAAGTACATGAACTGGTAAATGACTGTTAATTAATATCCACTTCAATTATCAAATGTTCTCCTATAAACTGACACTCAGTTCATTAAGTGACATCTATCATGAACCAGATAATGACATGTACATCATTCAATTCTCCTGATTATCTCATTGTTGTGATAAAAACCTATAAGTATGCCAAGCATAATCTGAGAGTTATGGCTGCATAATCAACTTTTCTTTTTCCTTAACACAGCTATCTGTAAGTTGAGTTCTATTATCTGCATATACATAAATTCTCATTATTCAAACCCGTCTGTTGTTCAATTACACACTACTCTGTAAACTCTCATCAGGGCAATCAGGCATATGGAATAATCTGAATACATATACATAATCTTGTGTATAGAAAAAAAACTCTCCAGTGCAAGAAAGCACTTGGTATTGTATCTCGACTGATACAAAACATACACAGAGATTTCAACATACTACACAAAGAAACTTGCTCCTTTCAGTTATCAAAATGATCTCAGGCAAGCTTGTTTTATTTGCAGCAATCTGTCTGTTTCTATGGCAGACATCAAGGTTTTTCTTCTGACACATCGGAAACCTTGATGGTCACCGACCTGCTATCTACACTGTCAGAATTCGACTGGCTTTATCAAAGCATCAAATTCTGCAACCTTTCACTCCTTTTCTGACCAGATCTTGTACAGGAAAAAACCTATTACATGTACTACAATTTTGCTCATACTAATAAGCAATCAGTGAAGAAAGGTCAGAGTAATATTCTGAACAAAGTAAAAAAAATCACATCCAGGCTTTACACCAGAATCAATTCCCTGCGCCTCATGCACCATGCAGTAAATAGCAAAAAATCAATATTTCACTGGTGGTTTCTCATTCCACATACAATTAATACCTCTTTCTTCAGGTTTTAAGGTGATTGATGAATTACACAAAGAGATCATTAATAGGAAGTGGCTGACTGATGCTTGGTTACATGTACAATATCAGTGAAGTAAAAAAATAAGTTTGCTCTCATAATACAAAAGCTCTGCATGTATGTCGCATTTTAAATTCTCCCATATATAAACAGGCTGTCACTTTGATGTATAATTACATGCCATTTTATTTCTAATTTTTGTGTTCATAGAACATAAATGACCACACCCTCTACCAAACCACACAGTAGACTGTCGTCTCTGTGTCTCTCTTCATCAGGCCTCACACACACAGAAATGTTCCGTCTCAGTGGCCACTGGCTACACAGCCTCTCTCAATCTGTTATTTCTGAATAATGATCAGGCTGCACTACTCACTAATGGCCGACACCTTCCCTGTCCATCAACTTCAGGTCAAGTACGTCATGTGACAACAAAGACATAAAAATGTAGCAGCTGTTTCAGCTCATTCATAAATACATTGGTTACTCAAAGAAAGAAGAAAATCTTCAATGCTTAGAGTCAAATCATCCTCAATCTATAAATCAGGTTTTTTCATGTAAACATTATGATCTTATCAGTAGGTGTGTATCAAATGACATTTATTGCTTTTAAAATGGGGTTAATTTTGTGATTTGGGAAGGATTAAATGTCAGTGATCACATGACTCAGGACAGTCCTCCTACTGCCATATACACTACATGTGTATATGTACTGTGCTCAAACAATACACAGGTGTGTCATTATGCACCTGTCCAGGTGAGGAGAGCTGACCAGCATGCTGATGATTTGCCAAATACACCAAGCTCCAAAACGAGTCTCATCATTAAACATAAAAAGGTTAACAATACATTTTTGTATCTTTTTTATTGTTGAGCAATTTTCTTCGTTCCTTTATGCAGTTCGACTCCTACTGTGACTAAATCAGACTTGTTTTTTCCCTGCTGTGTAGCTGGGGTGAAACTAAGATATTCCTGAATTTACCACTTACTCTTAAATCTCAAATTGACATATACGATATTTAGCGATATGCAATAGCTGGCAAGACGCTCTTCTAAATGCTGTTAATTTGCCGACAGTGGAAATTTCTTTCTATGAACTAGGTCATAAGATTCCAAAAGTTGCCCTTTAAACCATGATTGTTAGACAAAGTAAACACCTTCCAGTAACTCTCTGTTTATCCACATCTACATGTAGTGTATACCTGTACGTTTAAAATGAATAAGAAAGATCATGTCACCTGTGTACATCGCGGCTCAGGTGTTACACTAAGCACACCTGTGATAGATTCAACATTTTCATATCACAGATTTACCTTAGAAAATTGACTACCTGTGATAATCAATCAACAAATCTCGATCACCATCAAGTACTTTTAGTTTTATACAGGGCTTGTCTCAAATATATGGCTCTACTTGCTGACCTATTCTCTCAATCCTTGAATGAAATGATGTTATCAAAACTTGACAGTCACTAGGTGCAAAACTCTCCTCAATTAATGAATAAATTACCTTGGTTTGATTTAAAAAGCCTGAAATGTGAGGGAGGGAATAAAACACCACATATTAATTATCCCTCCAAGCTCAAACAAAGTCCTGTATCAGGTATTCTAAGTAGTAACCACACATTTATGGAGAAAACAAACCAATAACTGAAAATGAATCCCTCTTTCTGAATCACAAAGTACAATTTACATGCATACAGTAAACCCCACAAGTATAATTCATTTTTGATTCAGAAATAAATGTAACAACATTTTTAGGCAAAGGAAAAATCAAGTTTTAATAAAAAAATTTTTTACCTCATCATAATATAATAACAAAATTGTTATAATTTGTTTAAGATGTTATGGTATTAAAAGAGTATTTAAAATGTTTACTTCAGTTCACATTATGACATGCTGAATGGTTGTCTGTATTTGTACTTGTTGGACCAACATCACTAATACTTTAGTAAGACAAATTGTAAAATTACAAGTTTTGCATGTACGTATTTGTGCATTGATTTGCCTTTCAATTAACGGTATTACACAACATTTAATGAAAATATGTAACAAGTTCTTGAACCCTTTATAAAACCGAGCACATATCAGGATATATGTACACTTGTGAGGTTTTGTGGTTTTGAAGTTATTACTCAACAAAGCCATTGCCCTTGACAATAGCTAATTAAATACACAATCGCTCAAATTCCTCTTAAAAGTGACCATTGTAAACATCACTTAAGAGACCAAGTTCATATTACAATCTATACCTTTATCCATAAGGCCAGAAATAACCACATGTCATAAATAGACATCCAACATTGAATACACATCTGTATAATTAAACATAAAACGTAGAAAAAGGGTCGAGCACTCTACATAACCTCTTCAAGAATGTGTATTGAAGAAAATCTAACATTCAAGAAACTTCAAACATGAATTAAGGTCCTCAGCATATCTGTTCTGCACATGGCTCAGTTGTATAATTGAAAAATTGAAAATTCCATGGTTGAAATTCTGTAACAACAAAGATATGCAAGTGGCATCTATCCCAACAGCTAAATGTATAATACGGTTAATTAACCAAAATAAGCTGCAAGCTGCAACTCCTAAAGACTAGCCAAGAGACATGGAGGACAAATGCTGGATTTTTTCACAACATGCAAAAATGTCTACTCATCCAGTCAAACTGAATAAAATGTGCACTTGCTGCCTCATGAATTCTTTAATGGATTGTTGAAACAAAAGCTTAGCAAAATCTTTCACTTAACCTTCAACACATTGAACATGTCTAATATGCTATTTCAGTATTTCTACATTGAGTTTGAAATCATCAGGTCAGAAGAACCATGCAAGAGAAAACCAAGTCTATTGGACCACAATTGTATTTTATACATCAAATGATGATTAGAATCCCTATGAAATTTGAAAACATCAGTGGTAAATCAAGCACCTGCAGAAATGAAATGAAGATTCAAATCAAGATAGATTAATATTTTCTAAACAGCTGGACAATAGACTAGCCACAAAGGAACATATCTTTCAGCAAAACTATCTATTCAAGTACTAGCTGTAACACAACTTTCCCATTATATCTGAATAGAATCAAAGAGGTAAACTACAGATCTAGGATGAGTAATCTAGGTGTGGGTTCACTCCTCCATCCTCAAAATACTGTTTATCAATCACTAGCTTGAAGACTAGATGTAGCAAATAAATTGTCATTTAGTCGGACATTATCATATAAACTTGGAAAACAGGAAGTTCTGGATGAAGATTCAAACCTTGAGCCTGATAACACTTGACCCTCTTCAGGCCAATGGTCACTTAGATGCTCTTAAAATTGCAAAGAACATATAAAGTACAAGCAAGTCATTGGTAGTTTTCTCTATGAATATAGTTTAAGCCTACATTTAAAACATTTAATATTATATGAGATCAGTTTGCCCATGGTCTGTCGAATGTCAGTGAACAGTATAAATTGAGAATGAAATTAAAATGTGATAGACTGTGATGGGTATCTTTAAACCAGTTTTAAACTCTTAATTGATTCTTCACCCATTAAAGACTATAAAGTATCAACAATTAACCAGTGTGACCAACGCAGACTGGTACAGAGAACATCTGAACTTCTTTTTTATCTCATTAGCCTCTGGAATTCAGCATAATAAATATCAGTAAGCAGTTTAGTACTTATACATGTTGATACTTCTAAAAATTGAGTCATGGTGCAAAAAATAAGAAATGAATGAAATACATGTTCTAGCAATTACAAGCTTGATCGAAATTTCCCTGTATTGTTCTGAAGTCTGGCACTTTGTTGTTTATTATCAATAATGGAAAATTCTTTTTGTATGTGTTACCATTATCTTATTTATAAATAACCTCTCATTTCTAGACCCCCCCCCCCCAACTGATGTTCATACTGTAATACAGTACATTTAGGCTTAGTACTGCGGCTACTGCTACACTCCTACTACCACTAGGTAGCCTGGGGTGGGTTAATCTTTTAGCTCAGTGGGTAGAGCATTTGTATATTAGTCAAAAGATCTTAAGTTTGAAACCACCTGGACTGGAATGAAGTTTCGTTTGACTCTATTAGTACATGTATTTGGAAATTCAATAGAATCTGAGGAAGAAAGTCATGAGTATATATGGATTATGAACTGCCAAGCTTCTACCGTCACTAACTAGTGAATTAACCTTTTAGCTCAGTTGACAGAGCATTTTTTATAAACCAAAGGGTCTAACTGACTTGATGAATTTTATGCATTCACGTGAACACCCTTACAATCTGTTACAATACAATGATCTGAAAATATCGAAATAAAGATACTGCATACTCATGATACTTTGTAACAAAGTAGTTTGAGACCATGTAATTCACGGACACCCTGAACTTCATCAAGATTTCCCAGTTTCTAATAATATTCATGATATTACATCAAAACATAAGCAGTACATGATCATGGATTTCTGAAATACACAACAATAATGTTCAAGTGTAAACAACGCCTGGTCTTGAATACCTCCCCCAAACATGTATATGATTACAAAAACAAAAATGTTATGTTATTTTTAAATTAAAAGACATTTTTCTCCATAGACAATAATATAATGCCATCCCTGCCTCATGAGTTGAAGTAGTTCAAATGCCTGCTAACTGAATGCAGATAACAGCTGGATCATGAATATGATCTTGGACATAATATTCAATGTATTATGCATCAATCCTGACATACTTTCCTATTGACACTGATTAATAATCTTCAAAATCATGTTGGTAAATTCCAATATTTCGGTAGGGGCCTACCATTAGGACATGGCAAAAGATACAAAGAACTAAACAAAACTATATTGTGTGCAGTAACATCATGTACAGGTCAATATTCCTTTCAATAATTCAAGAGATCTCAATTTTTCATGCAAACCTAGAGATTCTGAACTGAAAATGTCCCTCAGAAGCTTGACCACCCTGTGTTTGTTATGTCTGCTGCTCCAGACACAGTAGCACGGCTGACGTAGGGTGAGTCATTGTGTACTCCGGGTTCCTATGTTAGATCTAACATGGAATCCGTGTTGCGGACGCGTCCGGAAACTACCACTTACCGGGTTGGTCAGAAGGGAAAAAGTTCCCCTGGGGAATCTTGGCCGGGGGCGGTTCCTTCTTTGTCTTGGATTTGGCCGGTTTAGGATTTCCTTCTTTCCCTTGTTGGGCTCCCATCTCTCTCCTACGGTTTTCTACTCCCTAGCCCCCTTCTCCTTGCATGGTGTCTGCACCGCTTCACGTCATTGTAGTTAAGTAGTAGGTAGCAAATTTGGAGGAAATACTTAAATTCATATGGTTGACACAACAGGGAAAAAGTCGATAATCTATTCCCTCGTATTCACTTCCTTCCTTCCGAGTCCGCCATGTTGGTCTTATATCCAAACGAAAACGAGGCAGTAATTGACGAATGTATCCCATCCGAAACTCGTTTTCCCGAACGGACATGCCTTAAGAAGAACGATGAGTATAGAAACTGTCCGATGCGGCGAGTCGTATTCGCGCAATCGTCTCAAAATATGTTTTTGTCACAGACTGTAGAGAATTTTTTGAGCATTTACTAAAATATACATATCATTCTTAACGCTATGTTTTCGTAGATGCTAAAGACTGTTTGCAAATAAAGTGTCATTATTTACCTAAGCAAGTTTTATTTAGAATATAACGTTATTATATGACAGACTGTTACATCGCGTTATGCGTCAAAGTAATATTCATTATGTCCATGGGCCAAATTGCTCACCTGAGCAACTGTACTTATTTCTTGAACTCCTGATATGTATATTTTTGTTGTTTCCGTAATAATTTTTGTTTAAATTTTATAATCGGGATGCATGCTTGAATTGTTGTATCACAAAATAGGCCTACTTATGTGTAATAAAAACAGAACTTCTGTTTATGAACATATTGGGCATTCAATCTTCAATTTCACTGTTATTTAACTTATTTTCACTTCAACTTCAACAACTCCATGATAACACATTTATTTATATGTAAATTTAAGAAAAATGTTTCCTGCGAGAAAAGGGGGAGGAGCTAGGGCAGGCCCCTGTTCTCCCTCCGATGCTACCGGTACATGCTTGTTTTGCCCCACTTTTTTTTTCACAATTTTCCGCCCTCTTGTAAGAATCAATGCTGTGGCCCAGGGTCATGAAAGCTCAGTGGAACAATACAGAGATTGGAGAAGGATGATTCATCTCGGTATGTTGAATCTTACCGGGGAAGGGGGTTACAACTGATAATAATTTTTACTATTTAATCCTTGCAAAAGTTACGTTTCCAACAATGGAAAGGTGGCCAATTTGGGTTCAGTCCCTATAGTTCTGGTGAGTTAATATATTAATTGCTCCTTCTCTTTCCTGTTTCACATGTAATTACCGGTAGCCATTTTTCATTTCATGTTTCAAGACATGCATACCTACATACCGGTATGTACCATATTCACTATTATAATATCATTTCACAAACAAAACAAAAATCAGTTGATTTCATTTTTTAATCTATATACATTTCAATTGTTCTCAGTATAAAAGTTATGAAAAAATATAATGTCTGTGTTATGTTCAGTTGAAAATATTTATCAGTTATTGGCTTTATAAACTGGGATTGCTCTGCTGGTATATTTGCCAAATAAAATTGCACTAATTAACATCCAACATACTGTATTCATGTAATATATGCCAATTTTACAGAGCAGTTGTAATTCCTAACACCATTTTTTTTAACAATCTTTTTGTCAATTTTCTATATCAACTATAAATATGTTCTGAGCCAGATCCTATACATTTTGATTATTGTGAACATTTAATTATGTTGACTTGTACGTGATACCCCTTTGTCCTTATGTCTGCAGTCAAGCTATGTCACTGTTTGCTGAAAAAAAATGATTCGGTGGCCCAGGTTTTTATTTAACTATACCAAGCCCTTTTATACTCCGAAGCTTCAAGAATCTTTTTTTTTTCAAGTTTACACCAAATCTTATTTCAAGCATGAAATTTAAGATAAAACAATCCAGGGTTAATACATTGTGTATTGTGTATTCATAAACATGCAAAGAAAATTACATGGACTGCATGATAACTAGTGCATTAAACATTTTTTACATGTATACATAGTAGACTTGTATGAGCCAAAGCAATGGAGTTTGTTATTGTTTTGTGCCATGTATTGTGGCCCCTATGGTTATGCTTAAAGCAATTCATAGTTTTCATTATAGCACAGTTATAGTAGTTGATTGTAACAAAAAACAATCAAAGTACTGAAGTACTGACGGGAGTTGATTTTATCGATTGTTATTTATTTTAAAATAAACGAATAATGTGATATGTTATTTTGCGTGGCAAGTAAATTCCTTTAAGTTTTTGAATTACGCACATTTTTATAATCTGAATCCTACAGGAATTTCGTGAAAACCCAATAACAATCATGATATGTAATATTCAAAGAATTATTCCATCTAACTGTGTATTAGTAATCGAAATAGTTATGAGAAATTGTATGGAACCAAGCAAAATTGAACTCTACTCTCGTTCAACCAGACTCTCGGCTGTATCCGTTAATCTCCGACAAGCAAGAGAGACTCTATGCTTGTCGGAGATTTACGGAGACAGCCGAGCGTCTGGTTGAACGTCTGGCGCAGGAATACATAAAATGTACGACTTCAAAAAATATCTAAATTGTTCGTACCATTTAAAATCTGACTATTTACAAGGTATCTATAAATGAGTTTCCTTGATGAACAATGCTTAAGAACTCATTACATCGAATTTATTGATTAGAACTAAATGTTGTCAGCGGTGTTGATTTGTGCTTAGGTCCAAACACTGTTTCACTTTCGGTTTGCCTGAGTAACTGCATAGGAGAGTTGATTAAAATCAACTCCCTAAAAGGAAACTAGATTTCTGTTGCTATTTTGCTAGTTATGAAAAAACATACATTATATGATACAAATACATTTTTTTTATAGTAAGATGTTAAATTACCGGTATGTCTATTGAATATTCTTGGTTTAAAAATGTATGGGGACATTTCTGCCCCTTAAATGCAAGATAGTTTATGTCAATACACACAAAAAAATATGTCTACATGCAAGATAATATTTTTATTTTTTTAAAGTGTTTTTAGGAAAAGAAAACTTAATTACCAGACAGTTTCTAACATAACATAAAAAAAAAAGACGCAACATTATCTTCACTGTTTGTCTGCAAGATCTTAATGTAACATGCTAGACAATTATATTTACTTGGACTTATTATTTCAACATGCAAAATAAGTACGTCAACCAAGTTCATATCCCGTTGAACTTTTTAGCAATGCTGTTCATTTCTTAATTGATCTCAAATATTAGTTTTCTCATGTTTCACATTGTTTATTTCTTATAAAGCCCTTGTCTTGAAAAAGGCAAATCGTTCAGAATTGTTAAAATTACCGAGATTTCATGTTTAAAATAATCTGAGCGAAAAGTGCATGCTGTGATCATTGTGACATATCATAAAAAAGTTCCCACAGATTTGAATGTTTTTGCTATCCTATAGGTTCATATCAGGAAGCATATTTGCAAATGTAAATATTCTAAATTTAATTAAAATTTCACTATTGTTTCCTGAAACATTTTAGATAAGAATGATTAAAAAAAATTAAGGACAGGGATGTCTTACAATATCCATGATTTTGCTTTATCCATATTTGTACTATACAAGTTTTTTTGTATCACTGTAAAGAATTTTAAATAACATACTACTTCAATAATGATTTATGCTTGCTAACACTATTATGTAAAAAATCACAGCTAAAAGGTTTAGTTAAATCAATCAAGCAACAAACACCCATCTTATTGTAGTTTTGTGTGGTTTGTTTTTGTAATACTTCTTACAGGTATTAAACAAGCTAGTTTATTCGCACAGTCCCAAAAGTTAATAAGATTCACAAATAATATAAAATAAAATCCATTTTGTTTTGCTAACTTATTTTGCCTCCATAAAACTGTTTAAATGTGTTTTTCTTTCATATATGGCATAAAACCAATACATGTTGGTCTGATCAACCCTTGCACATATAATCGGTCTATTATAGAAAACGAGTTAATATATACTTTTATAACACTTTTACATATAGCAAACAGCACTTTGTCAGTTCTCAATGCTTAGCACTTTGTCAGTTCTCAATGCTTTCTGTTACTGAAAAAATTATTAGACAGTTGAGAAACATATCTATTTTTCACCAATTCATTTTTAACAGTTACATATATACACATTTACTTGAACACGACTGATCAATGATATCGCAAACAATAACTTTTATCGATATTCTTAGCAAAAATATTTTCCTGAATCGGCATCACAAGTTAGATCCTGATTATATACACCACAGTTTTTCAAATAACTTGGAGAAAAGAAGAAAAGAAGAAAAAAATCAAAACACAATATTTGCAGTAAAGAAGTAAAATGTATTGTGAATTTCAACCAATAACAAAGCAGCTTAAGTATCTATTATTAGCAATGACATCCACAAAGTCTGAGCACTTTTAAATATGACAATGTTTTAGCACTTAACAACAATCATGCACTGACTGTATACATATAATGTAAACACATCTGTCTGGTCACTAAGATTAGAACAAGTGACAATCTAAATCTGCTTAGAGGACAAGACTCCCATCTTCCTTGCAACTTTCTCTTTTAAGGACAATGCTGGGGCAACATTGCTACTGCTATCCTCTTCCACCTGTGAAAAAATACAATTCATGAGTATGCAACATCAATATATGAACAACAATTACTTCTGAAGTTTGAGTTCTCCTTTGTTAACCATCTTTACTCGATTTTTTTTCATTGATGGTTTAGTATAGAAGTATAGAAACAATGACACGATATTATTTTGCATGCATGAGATATTATGTCATTCTCACAAGATAATATGTCATGCACACATGATAATCTTTGCCCATATTTAAAAAAAAAACTCTTTACCGGTATCCTAAATACACATGATAATTAAAATTTGAGAATTTTTTTATTTTGAATACAGAATTATTTCATACTTATTTATGTTTTTATGGAATCAAATATCTTTATTTGATTTATTCCATTTATGTATAATTTTCCAACAGTTTGCTCAAGTTATTGAACCTGTCAAGTTGTCAACAGCATATGACATTATTTTCATATTCTGGATATACTTGTATAATGTTAAATTATTTAATGAAAGTTTAAAGTACTAAAATTACAGTTTTTTCAGGGGTTTTAGTGTTCTCTCGATTATTGGTACACCGATGGTCTACTGTGCAACAGTTTGCGCTTAGTTTTAAAGGAAACTGATGAAAAAATCCCTGCAGTCATGAATGTTTTCCTCATTTCATAATGAGTATCTGAAATATCTGGTAAATTATATAATTAATGATTTAATTAATTGACGTTCTTTATCCTGAGAATCTAGTGTGTCAAAAGTGCTGCTTTGTTTTACTTTTTCTATGTTGCAAATGTTAAATGGAATGAAACAAGATAATAATTAATTCATATGTTGCAAAATGGTAAATGAAAACTTATTAAATGTATTAAATTGTTCATCCATTTGCCTCATATTATACAAATAGTGCCTGTTTTGGAGGGTAACAGTTGAAATTGACACTCCCCTAAGAAAAGCATTGTCAACCAACGCGAAGCGGAGGGTGACAATGGTTTTCAAGGAGTGTCAATTTTAACTGTTGCCCTCCAAAACAGGCACTATTTATCTTTATTATAATGATTGTCTTAATTTTAAAGAAAATTTTACTGCTTTTAAATTTTTTGACAAGAATTCTATGACAAACCGTACATGCAAAATTTATGCACTTGTAACAATTTGTTGTTCATGTTAAATACTGAAATCTGATTGGTAAAGATGCAGTTTATAATCCATTCTTTTACCCTTTGAGCTCATAGCAACACACTCGGCAAATAATATAAGTTGTGCATGGGACATTATGTCATGCACATGAGATAATGTCGTGCACATGAGATAATGTTGTGCACATGAGATAATATATTGTGTGCACAAGAATGACAAGATAATATGTCATTTACACCAGAAAAAAAGTCATGCATATGAGAAAATAAGTCATGTGGAAAATAATATCTTTAATGCATTTAGATTATAATTAAAAAAGACTTACCCGTGTGATAACATGCTTGTTTACTAAACCCTCTTCATTGAGGTAATAATATGAAATTCCATCATACCATCTGTTGAAAAGAAAATGTGTTTGTTGTTTACTATAGGTTTTGACCTTGCGTTAACAATGCACAAAATAAACAGGACTAAAAATAATGCAAATTGTTCATATTCAATTATTTAGTAATACTACCGATATTTTAAAATATTTACTCTTGTGTGCAGTGTTTACAATGAGTATAAAACCTACAATTTATGTATCATTTTTGGTCAATTTATTCCCATAGTTACCATCTCTTCTATGAAACTAAAAGTGATTTTTACATACACTGCATCTTTCTCTAGTTGTCTATCTGGAATTTTGGAAATCTTCCAGAATTTTCCATATGTTTGAAGGCGCCGTAATGCAGCCAACTGCTTCAATCCCAGAACTCTCCATCGGACTCGTACAAAGTTCTCCTCCAAATCACACGAGGTACTTAGTAAACACATCCTTGTATGTATAAATCTTAATGCAGTAACGCTTCGCAGTTTGTAAACTTGTATTTCATAGTTCTGTAGCCCACTGAAAAAAAATTCAATTGATTTATAAAATAATGAAATAGTAATTTAAATTTTATGTACATATGTGAACATGAATTGTTATTCTAAAATACAAAAACAAAGACATGTATTAGCATGAATATGTATTTGCATGAATATTTATTTGCATGAATATTCTGTATACTTACAGATTTATTTCCTTTTTACCCCAGTAATTGTTCTCGAGCACAATGTTGGGTGAATAAGCATCAAAAGATATACCTATTTCAAAGATTGGTGGAAGCTGGAAACATTCAAGACAAATCATTTACTATTACACAAAATACTTTGAGTTTTTTCACAGAAAAGATGGGAAAAGAATATATAACATATTCATTTATGGAAGCATATCTAAAGCACCAAGTTGGCCAACAAGAATTTATCCTTTTTTAAATTATTATCAATATATATTCACTTCAAGAGCTTCCTACCGATTTCTCTAAAAATTCCTTCATTTTTATGAGGTATTCCTCTCGCTTTGCCCGCTCCTTTTCAAAATCTGAATTTGAAGGAGTTCTTCCAGAATTTCCTCCCTCAGAAAACAGAACTTTTTCTTCCTGTGGGACTGAACAGCATTTCTGAAAGTTTTTCTCTATAGCCCAATGTGAGTGGAGTCCCAACCTAGATTCTAAGTTTTGCAACACATCAGTTGTACCAACATTACCAGTGAATTCATGTGATTCCTTGTGTGGACCAAACCTCTTGTTTCCTGATTTTGCATTTCTGTTTGATACAAACAAGTCATGTCTAAAAAACGGGTCAGAATCAAAAGAGTCTTTTGGAGCTCCAAAACGGTTTTCCTTTTTCACCAATTGTTTTATAGAATTAGTTGGTGGTTCAGGTAGGCAGATTTTTTCCCAATGATTTAAGGAAACCTGCAATGATATGAATAGTAAATATTACTACACATGATATAGGAAAAGACTGTTGATAGCGCCCTACAATTTTTTATCAGGAATGATGAAATCAATGCAGTAGTGCAAACTGACAAAAAATTCAAACAAATTGCAAAAAAACATTGTATGCTTGGGACATTAATTAATTGAACAATTTCTACAACTCACGGGACCTGTTTTATAGACAATGTTTTATCAATTATATATTTTCAAAGAGAAAAATGACCTTGAGACATTATGATAAAAAAATCATGATTTAATAAGTTATATCAATGCCATTTCTTAATTGTGTGATACATGTAAATGCATATAAATTTTCATAAGATATTATAAATATTCCTTCATGAAATGGTATTGTTTTATGCATTTCAGGGAGCCTATCCCATTGCATGGATCGTTACATCATTCTAACTATACACACATCATGCAAATTGCTAAAGTGAATTTCATGATTCTACATCTGCACGCCACTGCTATAGGCCTGTAAATGTTAGGATAAAACATTGACCACAATGATTAATATAATAAGCATGTGAAAAGTAAAAAAAAAATAATCTAAAGCATCAATTTCAAAGGCAACAAAAAATATACCCTATCATGAGGCCCCTGTTGAACACAGGTGACTGCACTCTGCACTCGTTTGTCCGTGTGGACAGGGACAGGTGTTTGTAGGAAATCGACGGCAGGTCTACAGGCGCGTATCCTCTGACTGATACATCTCATATGAAATGCCATCATCTGTCACTCCTATCAAGGAGTTGCTCCAATACTAAAAATTGTCCTTGTCGTTCTTCTTTAGGTTTCTCGTGGGTCAATTAGAAAACTAATAACCGAAAAAGAGGATTACTTGTTAGATTTTTCAAAAATTCTTTTCAATGTAAAAAGAAATTAAGAAGTATTCAAGTGCACATTTTATATCATGCTATCATAATAATACGTCATATTAATGAAGTGTAGTAAAACATTGTTTTTATTGGTTTTTAATACTGTTCTTTTGAATCTCAATTTTTTTCGTTGATTAGTAAATATATTACGGGACGTACTAAAGACCTGAAATACTAATGACCTGAAAGACCTGAAATTTTATATAAATGATACTTTTCTAAGATTTTTATCAAATAAAATTACTTGTGGGGGTTTAAATCATATTTCCAGGTATAATTTTGTTTTAAAAATATCATAATGACCAGATATTCATGCAGAAATATGAAAGACTTGAGAATTTGAATTGACCTGAAATTTTCAAATGATCTGAAATTTTAAATGATTGATACATTTCTATGTTCTGTGTCAATATTAATGTCTATTTGTAAGCTTTTATCATATTTCCAGGTATATAAGTGTTAAAATATATCATACTGATCAATTATTTATGCAGAAGTACGGAAGACTTGAAAATTTGAATTGACCTGAAAATTTCAAATGACCTGAAATTGTATATAATTGATACATTTCTATGTTCTGTGTCAATATTAATGTCTATTTGTAAGTTTTTAATCATATTTCCAGGTATATAAGTGTTAAAATATATTATACTGATCAATTATTTATGCAGAAGTACGAAAGACTTGAAAATTTGAATTGACCTGAAAATTTCAAATGACCTGAAATTGTATATAATTGATACATTTCTATGTTCTGTGTCAACATTAATGTCTATTTGTAAGTTTTTATCATATTTCCAGGTATATAAGTGTTAAAATATATCATACTGATCAATTATTTATGCAGGAGTACGAAAGACCTTAAAATTTGAATTAACCTGAAAATTTGAGCTGACCTGAAATTATATATAATTTAAACATTTCTAAGTTCTGTGTCAGTTTTAATGTCTATTTGTGAGTTTTTAATATATTTCCAGGTATATAAATTAAGTGTTAAAATATATCATACTGATCACTTATTTACTAGTGCGCAGGAATACGAAAGACCTGAAAATCTGGGCTGACCTGAAATTGTATATAATTGACACATTTCTATATGTTCTGTATCAGTTTTAATGTTTATTTGTGAGTTTTTATTATATTTCCAGGTATATAAGTGTTAAAATATATTATTTACACAGGAATATGAAAAACCTGAATATTTGAATTGACCTGAAAATTTGGGCTGACCTGAAATTTTGTGATGGTGTAGTTGTGTAGGTCATCTAACAGCCCACGTTTCGGTTTGATATATTTTAACACATATATACCTGGAAATATGATAAAAACTCAACAATAGACATTAAAATTGACACAGAACATAGAAATGTATCAATCATTTAAAATTTCAGGTCATTTGAAAATTTCAGGTCAATTCAAATTTTCAGGTCTTTCATATTTCTGCGTAAATAACAGCTCATTATAATATTTTTCAACAAAGTAATTTCATTAGACCAAAATCTTATAAAAGTATCATTTATATTAATTATATAAAATTTCAGGTCATTTGAAATTTTTCAGGTCAATTCAAATTTTCAGGTCTTTCACATTTCTGCTTGAATAACTGATCATTATGATATTTTTTTAAACAAAATCATACCTGGAAATATGATTTAAACCCCCACAAAGTAATTTCATTTAACCAAAATCTTATAAAAGTATCATCTATATCAATTATATAAAATTTCAGGTCATTTGAAATTTTCAGGTCAATTCAAATTTTCAGGTCTTTCATATTTCTGCTTGAATAACTGATCATTATGATATTTCTTTAAACAAAATTATACCTGGAAATATGATTTAAACCCCCACAAAATAATTTCATTTGACTAAAATCTTATAAAAGTATCATTTATATAAAATTTCAGGTCTTTCAGGTCTTTCAGGTCATTAGTATTTCAGGTCTTTAGTATGTTCCATATATTACGTTGACATCTCATACCCGATTTTAAATGAAATAACAGTAACGATTTCATGGAAAGCGGCAAAAATTGCTTGAATACAAAGTAAATATAGCTTAAGTTAAAAATTAATAATATTTGTTAACAATATATATTACTTTACAAATAGATAAAGTAAGCAAAGCTGCCAAACATAGAAAGTCGGGATCGAAATTCTGTCTTGTTGCAGAAGGAAAAAGGAATTTGTAATAATAATATGCTCATATTTATCACCAATAAAAGGTTCCTTTAAGGTAAGAATGCATGTCTATACATATTTGAATGATAAAGTGAGATTTCTACAGCTATGTCTAAACTTTCTAGTGCCATATGATAGTTTCATAAGATCTGGTGCTGAAAGTGTTAAGAACTAAATCTTTCTTTTTTATTTTCATTTGTGTAACATGATAATGATATTGAATGTGTTTTAACTTATGAAATAGTGATGTTGAAGTGTGAAAAGACATGAAGAAGAAAATCTTTGGTCGCAGAATTTTATGTGGTAGTCACATCTTAATAAGAGGAGCTCACACTTTACTTGTCCTCGGAGTACCTGCAACACTCCTATATAAGGAGACTTGTAAGTATAGAGTTGTACGCTTCTAAACATTACGTCTACCCAAGAAATGAAGATTTAAACAAGATGAAGTCATAGGAATAACAACAAATTTCTGACAGAGATTTATAATGGGAAATGTTGACATCTTTTATCCATTCAAAATTACTCGGGACACCAGAGTCACATAAATTAACGTTATCATCTGGGGTACTTTCATGTCATGCAATACAAGATCCTCATATATTTTTTATTTTTTGCTGTGTATTGAAACCTGACAAGCTAGAGGGGGCATTTCAAAATAGAAATCATGGGATTTTTTTATGCTATTAACTGAATAAAATCATTTGAACCCTGAGGTATATATGAATATCTAATGATTTGAGAAAATGTGCTACATATGGTAAATATCTTTGGACAGAGTATTGGAGGGTGGAGCTAGCAACTCATTATCATTTCAAATTCCCCATCTATATTACTAACCCTCTCGGCGTCATTATTACTATTAAATATTGCATGCTAATGTGTCATATTGTTTATTTTTAGCATTGAAGAAAGCCCTTATTGAGCGAGAAGACTTAGTGTATGGATGTAGCTATATTCTTCTTGTTCTAGCATCCCTGATTTTTTATTATGTCAGTTGTTTGAAAAATCCTGGATATCTTGGACCAAAAAATTCCAAACTGGTAAGAGACAGTTTTAGCATTTTTAGGAGAGTTATTGCTCTTTTAGTGTGGTGATTGTTGTTGATATTTGATGAATTATTACAGACATCAAAAGTTGACCCTGAAGATCATGGGGACACAGATGAAGATGTATCAGACACAACACCTATGATGCAAGAGTCAGATAGTTCTGGTTTGATTGAACAGTCAGTGAATGAGGGAAGGTTGAAGGCTCTGAAGCAGCGGTTTAGATACTGTGATTATTGTGAAGTTGAGGTAATCTCCAAACTTCTGTTGTTTTATGGTATTTCAATGTTTTAAACATGTACGTTATCGCTAAATCTGTTCATTCCAATGCAGATTTTCAATATTTATTAAAGAATTTTGTAATCTTTAAATCTGATGTAATAAACTTGGTGCTTTTGTTTCTTTTAAGGGGGATAAGCAAGGCATTATCTGGTACAGAAACTCGAGTTTTTAACAACCAGTGTTTATTATACATGTACTATTTTTCTATGGCAGCAACCGATGAGAAGTAAGCACTGCGAGGACTGCAAACAGTGTGTACGGAAACATGACCACCACTGTCCTTGGCTGGACACCTGTGTGGGGGAGGGCAACCACAAGTACTTCTGGACCTTCCTGTTGCTCACCTCTGTCCTCGTAATCTGGACCTTCGCAATCACATGGTAAGTGCAAGTTACATTTACACAGTATGTGCAAATTCCAATCACATGGGAAGCTAACATTGCAAGCACTTCTCAGTCCTATCAAGGAATTTGTTTTGAATATTTAAGTTCAATTTTTTTAAATTATACAAAAAAAAATATTTCCAATTGAATTTCATCTAATACCAGTACTTGTTTATATAATACATTTGTGATGGTCTAAAACCATTTTAACAGTTAATGAAACTAAATACATTATTTAAAAATGGAAATTTTATAAACTTTTCTGATCATTATAGGACAAACTTCCAATATGAACAGGAGTGGAAGCACTGGTGGAAGACAAATGTGGTGTTCTTTATAAACATGGTCATTTTGTCGTTTGGAGGCTTCACTGTGATTGGTCTACTGGGATTCCACACCTTCCTCATGTTCCGCGGACTGACCACCTGGGAGCTTGTGTCCAGGGAGCGCATTACCTATCTCAAGCACCTGAGTGATGACTTTCACCCTTTTGATGAAGGGTGTTTTATGAATATGTATAACTTTCTCACTGTTTGCAAATACAGAGAATGGGAGTGTATGTATGATAGGAAAGTGGAGCAAAATGGACTGGTGTAGACTTAGTGGTGGTACCAATCAACTATTTATCAAAAAAGAGATATACTCTTAGTTGTGTCGATTTTTTTTAACTTGCCATATCATGCTTTAAATTTAATATCTTTTTATATTGTTGCATTGTCTTGTGCTGTAGTATGTATAGTAGGTTTTCAATTTTTTTTTATATACCAATTGTTTTTATTTTAAGAATGAGTACAATTGTCTGTTGTATTGAATATTTGTCAGAATTTAAATAGTGTACTTATGGCATTCACTTGTTCTAATCAACTACATGAACAGAGTGTATGTTCCTGTTATAAATTTATGTTGTAAATTTCTCAATGTCATATTGACATATCCCAATCCAAAGAATCCACAGAAATGTAGAAATCTTAAATGCATAATAAAGACAACATATCATTCTATTTTGTTTAATAATCATAGGTATACCATATCTCATAACATATTTAAATCCTATAAATTATACATAGCTAATACATTCATCAAAAGGAGGATATGAAACTTCACTTGAAATAAAATTCATAATGTTTTAGAGCTGATGTTGAGCAAACGACATTTTTGCTAAAAGTGGCAAACAATTAACAAGGAAGAAACAAAAATTATAAATTACTCTATACCAGAAATTGAGAGAGAGAGGTGGTAACCAAATACGATTAAATAAGTATCTATCATGTCAGAAATTTTCACAAATAACTACCAAACCATGCACAGTTCTTAATAATGAAAAAATATATATATTGACTTGGTTATGTCAACAAACAAAAAATCACAAAAATGTGAAAATTTGCGCGCGCTCTCTCTCTCTCTCTCTCAATCAATTTCTGACTTAAAGAAATTTATAGTTTTTTGTTTGCTTGATTGTTGATTAATTGTTTGTTTTTGTTAACCTATTTTTGGGTTGGGTTGGAATCATTAAAATATCTTATGTAATAAAACAAAAAGCCAAAAAATGTCTTTTCTGGTGGGGGGGGGGGGGGGGTTTCATGCCAAGAAAACTCATAAGAAGTATACGTACTTCTTTCATAATATATTTTAGCAAATAATAATTTTTGGTAGTTCTCAAAACATTATCGAAGGTACGAAAGCTCATAAGTGCCAGGTGAAGAAAAATATGCGGCGGTCTCATTACTTAACTACGAAAGACGAATAGGGCCACTTAAAAAATATTTTTATCTCGTAATTACGAGAAAAGATCTCGTTATTACGAGTTAATTATCTCGTTATTATGAGAAAAGATCTCGTAATTACGAGAAAAGATCTCGTTATTACGAGTTAATTATCTCGTTATTACGAGTTAATACGAGTTAATTATCTCGTAAATACGAGAAAAGATCTCGTAATTACGAGAAAAGATCTCGTTATTATGAGTTAATTATCTCGTAATTACGAGAAAAGATCTCGTAATTACGAGAAAAGATCTCGTAATTACGAGAAAAGATCTCGTTATTACGAGTTAATTATCTCGTAATTACGAGAAAAGATCTATTTTTGAAATGGCGCGTTTCATTATTCTATTCTTTTTATATAAAGTGTATGAACTACTGCAATGTCTATTAATATACACTTACTTAGCACATGTGATCATCGTTTAAAACGCATAATTTGATATAAAATCGGAACAAGCAGTTTTTAAGAAATTTCAGAAGAATTAGCAAAGCAAATTGAGTAAAAAATTCATTGAACTATATGTCAATAATTAAGAAGGATACGTGTTATTTTTTTTCAGACTCCAAAATGTTTATATAAAATCAATTATTTTCAATATACATGTAGGTTGTGTATGAACATATAAAACACAAATTCGGGTGAATCCTGTGTATCCATATCCATGACTGAAACTATATAGTCATTAAGTGATCTGTAACTAATAAAACTGTGTTTTTACGACTATAGGACTACCTGGTATTTACTTCGGAGTGGGATTATAATATATATAAGTTGAATAGAAAAATTACATAAAGTTCTTTCCTTTTATTAAAGGGGCATGGTCACGATTTGGTCAAAAATTCTTTTTTCGATTTTAATGTTTACAATGCTTTAGTAAGGCATTTTTAATAAGCAACCAAAATTTTAATGTCATTTGTTGAGTTTTAAGCGAGTTAAAGAGCTTACAATTCTTCGCTATGTAAACAAAGCTTTTGTTTACATTTTGAGTGTTGAAGTAAAAATTCCAGTTTTAGACCTAAAATGAATGAGTTAATCGTTAGGAACTGTTTTTTATGCTTAAAATAAACTAGAAGATAGACAAATTAGCTTGAAAAAGATTTTTTACTGGTATATTGAACCTATGTAAACAAAATCAGGGCACGAGCCTTGTTTACATGACGAAGAATTGTGAGCCCTGTATCTTGCTTAATACTTATCAATTGGCACCCAAATTTCATTTGATCATTAGAAATACATTGCTAAAGCATTGTAAATAATAAAAACAGAAAAATAAAATTTGACCAAAATCGTGACCATGCCCCTTTAATACCAGATAAAATGTCAAATCCAATCATTTTGATATGTCGAAATTAATGAATAATGATCGTTGTTATTTTTAAATATTGATCAAAATTGAATCAACGTTTCTGGAATGAAAAAGATAGACTTAAAGTGTGATCCAGTCGAATTCTTTTTCAGAAACGCACCATTTTATATAGATCTTTTCTCGTAATAACGAGATCTTTTCTCGTAATAACGAGAAAATTAACTCGTAATAACGAGAAAATTATCTCGTAATAACGAGATCTTTTCTCGTAATAACGAGAAAATTAACTCGTAATAACGAGAAAATTATCTCGTAATAACGAGATCTTTTCTCGTAATAACGAGATAACTAACTCGTAATAACGAGATCTTTTCGTAATAACGAGATAACTAACTCGTAATAACGAGATCTTTTCTCGTAATTACGAGATAAAAATATTTTTTTTATGTGGCCCTATTCGGCTTTCGTACTTAACCGTCGGCGCCACTTGATTTATCTGACATAATTATCTGACAACCACCATATAGCGGTCGCCATCTATTAATTTGGTGGCTGCCAGATAAAATACTGGTGAGTGGCAGCCTCCAGAAATATTTCTGGCGGTCGCCAGAAAGTTATATGGTGGCCGCCAAAAATAATCTTGCGGCCGTCAGATAAAATTTCTTTTTCTTACGTAGAACGTACGGGCTTCCGTACAAAGCAAACCAATTTTACGTATATTTTAAGTAACCTAAAAACTAAAGAGATATAGTAAACTTCATATTGAATAAAAAAATCAAAACATTTACAATTATTCATAAAATAGCTATGAAATGGATCGTTGCAAGAGGATTTATTTAGTACTCTTACGTTACCGCTTTGCGAAATAGCATCGCATGACATCAACATGAAGAATTTAAGCGTTTGTTTCCGGGTAACCAATCGTGAAATACAATTTATTGTGTATTACACGCCTTTATTGGAATATATTTACATCAGCTAAGTATGATTCCCTGCATGTCTTACGAAAATTAGTGTTAATTCGTTGTTCAATAGAAAATGAGTGGAGACTTACATTCCCATTTAACGACATATTTTATCTGACGTACTGATGTTCATTAACAATATTTTAGGTACTTTTACTTACTCTTTACGATCAATTTATTAATTTGTGAAAAGAAAGATGTTGGCATTGAATAAAATGGTATTTTTATGATTTATTGATGAAGCGGGTAATGAAGATGGCGATCGTTGCTGGAAAAAAAATACAGAACCCGCGTAAGCGGGTTATGGTTGTTTTTTTGCAGTGTCGATAACTTAATATCCCGCATGAATCACTAAAGAAAGCACTTTATTGTTTGAGTATGTCACTGGAGAGAGGTGTAGCGCCTTTCCCCATCATTTTGCCTACACTCGTGTTTGAACAGGAATTACCTGTTACTAAAAATAGATACAGGTACCTGTCGCAATATGAGTTCGAAACTTAGGTACTGATTTTATATATGGTGTCTGTTACCACGTATTTGTTATAAATTCAGGAAACCTGTATCAAGATTGTCAGATTGAAAATATAGAACTCAATGTAGAGAGTGTATATTCTGAACCGTGATAACTTCCGACAAATTGCAATTAATATATGTACAAATAAATTATAGTATTATTAAAAAGATCTCGTTTTATCGGGTGTGCTCATATTCCAGAAATAACTATTTCATGAGATGTTTTAATTTTTAATATATGTGGCTATATGCATGATCGTATTCGAAATGTCACAAATTAAAATATTTGTCTAATTTTCAGTACGAAGACCAAAATTAATCAAGTTCAATGTAAACGTGTACTATTATAGAATACCTGTAGAACATAATTTTAATCGGGTTTCTTTAGTTTGTAGTAGTTCATATAGTCAAATATCCAACTTTTTTTCCATACTAACTTTTTTCTATATACATCCCTAACAAAATCTGAAAATTTTAAACGATGTCGTTTAAGATAATTAACGCTCTTTTATAGTCTGTCCCAAGTTATTGCTTCCATCACTTTTTGATGATTTTTAATAAAAATACACATACCTGTGAAAAAAATACCGTTGAAATCGAGCAAAGGGAATATATCCAAGATATCTTTATTGAACAATTATCATTTTTCTCTCATATAAAAGTTCACAGGAACGAAAACAAATTTCTTGCGGAGATTTATATTGGGATTTGTTTACATCTTTTCTCCATTCGGAATTACTCGGGATACCTCGTGCAATTTTTCAACGTTATCATCCGGGCTTATTAATGGCTGATGCAATGCAAAATCCCCGTATACTTTCTATTTTTGGATGTGTATTGAAACCTGAAGCGGTAGAGGGGGCGTTTCAAAACAGATAATGTGGACATTTTTCATGTTAGTGGATGGACGTAGTTTGGGCACAAAGGTATTTATGATTATCGAAATATCAAGCAAAAAGTGGTGGAAGCAAAAACTCGGGACAGAGTATAATATGGGCAATTGTGTATTTTGCGTTTCTTTGAATATATTTTTAATATTGTAGAATATTGAAAAATATCTGATGTTTGCATTGAAAAGCGCTATATTGTAGGCGAAATCGTATACTACATTGCTGAAGAACGCTAATACCTTTTTCTACAGAAAATATGTTTAACAACCCCCACCGCCACTTCCACGGATTTTATTATCATTATCACTGTCGATTAAATTGTTACATAGAAGGAAAAGCCAATTTTCCAAAATTGCGACGGTTTCCATGGTAACTACGGTCTACTTGAAAGTCTGAGGACAGCCCGTGTAGTCCGTGAAGTTCGTGCTCTCTATGTAGCTTTAGTTTTGATCGATCAAGAAAAACAGCAAATAAACAGCAAAGGTATATAAAGAGGACATCAAAGAACGATGTAAAAATTATTGATTGTTTATAATGGCTACTTGATTTAATGTTGACATTTTAACTGGTTTTGAAAATTATATAATAATTCTTACGCTGACAGGTAGCTCGTGCTTTGGATTTCTGGCTAGTCATTCATATATGAATTACAATCATTTTCCGTAAGAAATTTTGGTAAACATACTAAGTAGACGTTAGATTGTAAATATACTATGATGTACCAATGCAACATTTGGAAAATAAATGTATTTGAAAATCAAAACTATTTAGACATGCAAAAAAAACCCCCAAAAACTACAGTCAGCACTGCTGCTACAGTAGGATCAAAACAACGTATATACTTTAATGATCCTTTCCTATTTTCAATACAGTGTACATGTATAATGTACGTAGTTATAATTATGACATCATTTGGGTAGTGACCCACCTTAAAAAACAGCTCTTGAAAACAAATATGCAGGTTAATATATTTATCAAACAGCATATCAAACCAAACTGGAGTAAATACAGTCTATTGATAAACACTTAAAGGTCATATGAAACGATTTTTAACACTATGATTTTCTTTCATGAATATAAAGCTTGGTATAAACAAATGTTAAAATACATGATGTAAGATTTTTTTACCTTTGCATTACTGAGAAATAACCGTGAAAACTGAGCACCTGAAAAAATTCTTGCCCGCTTATCGTTCATGATTTTGTGGATTTATGACGTCACAAAGACCCACCGATGTAAACAATGCATTAAAACTAGTGTAATTTTACAGTAGTTTATCGATTAAATTTTAGTAATTTTTGTATATATGAACGTGTCTTTCTTTTCAAATGAGATCATTTGATTTCGTAGTAGCCTACAGATGACTTAGTTTTAATTGGTCGTTAATGAATAAATCTAATATCAGCTTCTCTTAAAAGTAAAATCATGATGAAGATCCCGTACCGGAGTGGAAATTTAACGAAAGAAATGCTCCAACATTTACAGCTGATTAATGAATTATCCTTATCCTTTTGAAATAGAAACATCATTTTCTTCTTCGGTACGTATAATGATTGAGCTACATTTAAAGGGAATTAAAGCATTTAAATTGATTTGATTTATTTTGTCACATAAAAAAGTATATAAGGCAGGCCAATGAAAATGTTTGAGGCATTGTGTACATAGTTTGTATTTAAGAGCTGCTATAAAATGCCGCAAAATTATTCTAAAATTTTATTTCGAAATAATATAAATTTCTGACTTATTGATATATACATGTAGCAATATCTTTAGAAAATACTTTGTGTACACGTGTATTAACGTTTTATTAAATTAAATCGCGGAAATATGTCATTTACGGATTTAGAAATGTATCGGTAAAATAAATCGGTTGTTTGATAAAAATAGTTGTGAACGAATGTGAAGATAATCAACAGATTTTATTAAGAACAAGCATCAATAATGATAAAAAAAACACGAAAGAAAACATTGCGGAAGAAAGTGAGATAAAAGGGATCTGTGAGTAAACACCGCACATACACGTTTTAAAATCAAAACACCGCACATTCAAGTACACGTTTCAAAAACAAAAGATTTGAAGAAATTTCTCTTAGACTAAAAATAATTAAATGGTAACATATTTGTGAATTTGAAAGTGAAACAAACAATATAATCGTGAAGCGAATGAGGCACAATGAGGCCTACAAGTTGTTTAGAAAAAAAATCTTAATGAATTGCATGAACGCGCAAATGGGAAAAAACGATCAGACTTATTTTTGAATTTGTCAATTTCATTAAAAAGATCAAAATAAAACATATAAATATGCTTATATTAAATTATGTTATACTTGCATGTGGATCTAATGAAGAAAATCATTTATTCTCCCTGCAGTCTCGAAACTGAATATCATTATGTACACGCTATTACATGTAAATAAAAACGCACACGATTTCATTTCTTGAGAGAAAAAATACTGACGTGGTTGATTATTGTATAATTATACAAGTTTTTATATAAAATAGTATTTTTTTTTCTTTTAAAATGCTGCAAAATGACATGGATATTTGTATTCACAACATAGCTTTATAAGGCGATTGGGTCTTACTGACGTCATAAGCAAGGGAGGTAAGCCGCGTAAGTCAATGTTCCTTTTCCCGATTAAGTAATTTTGATCGACTGTGGCGCTCACATTTTGCATAAAATATCCAAAAAACAGTGTTAGTCTTATTAAATAGGCACTTATGAACTCATTCCCGTATATAACTCAATATGGTCAGGATATCGTTTCATATGACCTTTAATGTCGTACATGAGGGTTTTAAAAAGACAGCTGCAGGAAGTTGTAAACATATTGAGTGAACTTCTTCCGGATTCTTGCTATGTTGACTACGTCGTTTCGGAGTCTGCATAACTCTGTCTAGGTGGAAGAATGTACATATTGGCTGTGTTTCATTATAGATAATGACGAGACAACGTTCTAAGATGTAAATATAACGAGTTTACGTACAATTTGCATGAACTAGAACCGTACATTAACTTTTAATATTTAAATCTATCAACACCCTACTAGATTATTAGGGAAAATATTCCTGAATTATAGTTCTCTTATCCTGTACATTAATGTGTGTGTGCGTACTGTGGAAATAAACAAGGAAACATTTATTTTATGTCACAATATAAGTGCAGTTTAAAGCTTCAGGACAGGGCGTAATCGTTTTTTCAATAAAATATTCTTAACGAGCAAAAAAGGGGGGGGGGGCAAAATTTAATTACGTTTATATTTAAAAACAAAAAATATTTTCAATCTGACAATCTTGATATAGGTTTCCAGAATTTATGACAAATACGTGGTTACAGACACCATATAAAATCAGTACCTAGGTTTCGAACTCATATTGCGACAGGTACCTGTATCTATTTTTAGTAACAGGTAATTCCTGCTCAAACACGAGCGTTGGCAAAATGATGGGGAAATACTCAAATGATTAAGTGTTTTCTTTGGTGTTTCATGCGGAATATTAAGTTATCGACATTGCATTTTTTTTTACACAGATGTGGTTTGTTGTCATCATGTTTTACTGTTTTAAGATAATGAACTTTCAATGATATATAAATTTGCAGGGTTTTTCCCACTAAATAACAAAAATAAGGAAAAACATCTAAACACTAGCCAGACGTTAACACAACAACGTAACAACCAAATAGCAACTATTTTACGCGGTATAGACATCGTTTACTTAAACGTTTTATTCAGTTTGGCATAGAGGAACAAATTAATTGGTCGATTGTTTCAATAATTGGTATTTAAGAAGGCTGGATGGTCGCGGCCATTTTATACTTTTTTTTATTTTCACTGAGATGAAGAGCTCTGTATAAACTTTCAGATTTTAAAGCTAAAGTATTTGGATTTTTTCTTATTTAATTATAGTTTATCGACAAAAATGTCATATTTAACATTTTAAGGTACATGTGATGGGTTAAATGTTGATCATCCAGCCTCCTTAACACAGGGGCCAAGCCCGTTTTAACATTAATTTCAATATTTATAGTTACATTGAAATTAATGTTAAAACGGGCTTAGCGTACTTGGCGCATTGACCTTTGCTAGTACCACTGTATATTTGAAATTATCTTTTTCTTCAGGACTATGTCTAAAATCAAGGGACACAGAGGGTATTTTTTCGCTGTGTTATTTTTATGCCTTGTTCATTTATAGTCGCCTGTTTATAAATATGATAGAAAAGACATTTATTTTAACGTTTTACAGCAAATAAACTTAACTTCGATAATGGCTAATGATAAGTAATTGGACACAATGTGGCATTTAATTAAAAGGATAGTGATATACTTGTAGAGAAAATGGTTATTACTTACTGATATTTTAGATAATAATTAATTGAACAGATATACTTGAAAGTCTTTTTAAGAACTAAAATAGAGTTTGCTCTTTTGTCACCTAATGGGGCTTCCTGTACACCAAAGAAGGAAAAAAGCCTTTGGAAATGGAGTGCTCTGGAGAACTTTATTGATCTAACGGAGAATAGGTAGTTGGCAGTGCATGTTACGCAATCAAGCCCTACAATGATTATGTATAAACGCATCTTAAGCTAAATTATGTTCTTTGTGACTACCAGTTACAGTGTGAAACCAAGATTATCATTAAAATCAATTAGCATATCAGAATATCTCTAATAGATCGCTTTGATTTTTTATTTTGCCAATTGAATGTTTGCTGTAATGGAGACATATGTCATTTTGAAGCTCACTGACAGAGAAGTCTTCAGAAATTCTAGCGCCCAGTTTCATTTCTATTTTAAAATCTGCCGGAGAAATGGAGAGTAAACATAGGGAAAATGTTATCATTTGTGTCTGACAAGCAATTAATTGCATTGTCGTATTGTTTTAATAGGTCTTGACTTTTTCTAAATGTCTTTTATCAAGGTTGTGTCAACTTGTTCCTCAACTCAAACATCAGTTTGTGGAGGAAACGAAAATCTCAATAGTCTCCAAGCCCAACTATCTCAACGACTACACATATTTCTTAATTGCTTAAAGGCCATTTCGCAATAACAAAACTGCTGAAATTAATTTCAAATGTCTGTTCACAACCGCCAAGCTTCCAGATATAAAGGTCATAAAACCTTTCAGATTGTCCTATTATGAGTGGACATTTTCGTCCTTGCACTCGCGGCCATTTTTGTTCATTCAAAGTTATAAAATTAAGACTTGAAACGGAAATGATCTCTATTTTCTAAATCTTCAGCTTTCTTTTGTAAGAGATGAGTTGGTTTTGGGTGGTTTGTGGCATTAAACGGATCAGACATCTACTGCAAATATATATTTCATTAGCTCTGTGGGGTACATTGTTAGAATTAAATTCATGTGAATCAGGGTAAAAGTAGCCCTTTCTATCGTTGTGCTTGATCCTTGGAATTCCTGAGGAGAGATTGAGACTCTCGATAAATGAGGAAACATCGAAATGATGCAGCGCTGGGTGCAACCGTAGCTGAACAGCAGGGCTTTTTTGATCTGGGTGAAGTGTGGGAGTATGTGTGATGACCTGCTGTTTATTTCTAAGCCTCCTTATCCTAATTCCATGGTGTAAAGACCTCAGATATGTTACTCACGCGTCAAATTGGTTGAAAACTCGGCATTTTTGTAGATCAAGTCAGCACTGCGCATGCCACTTCCTTCATTCATAACCCGCGATGCATTCATACGTTGATTAGGGGGGCAATTATGTAGTTGTCTTTGATTTATGAGAATTCTATTTTTCCTGTAAATGACCGGTTTAATTATAGTCGAAAATTGCTGAACGGCACCTTACGAGACTGAACTTTTGAAGAAACTTGTCGTTTTCTGTAGTTAAGTGGACAATGATCGCAAACAATCATAATCATTAAATCTAGATTATATTGTTTGGTTATAAACAGCGGTTTCCTGTGTTGTTATTACACGGTTGCTGTCCAGAGGCGACATTTTGTTTTGCAGTTTCATCCTAATATACGACCGTGATGCAATTATGAAAAAAAAACAACGTTCAAGGCATCAATTAAAAAGGTTTGATCTGTATATATGTCTAAAATAGTCAACACTATATTAATTTTTATTAAGAACTGGTAAATTATAAATTAAGCTACTGTACAAATTTTTTGGTACAACATTGTGTTTCAGAGAAACTGAGAGAAAGAGGGTGTCTTATTAAAACCTTTTTGGTTACCAACATTTCAAATCGAGGAATTCTGCAAAATTATGATTCATTAGTATAATATAAATCATATACTACATATGAAACATAAACTGGTATTCTCCCCCGATTTCCGGTAAATGTAATTGGTAAATACGCAAAAATAAGCGGCAATCAGCGAGTTTTTATGGCGTATGTACAGCTAGTATACGGCGTGAATTAGCGGAGTCGATAAATCGTCATCAACGTGAAAATCCTCGTCAGTCGGAGTGGGCAGATGGCCGGCGGAAACCGCTCGGAAACCAATCATATCCCCACAGAATTCTCTCTGTCGCGCTGCGGACTAAGGCACAAGGTCTCTTTACTCGGGCAAGGTAACAATCTTCTTTTTAAGTTTTGTTTCATATAATTATTTTATGGGTTGCAATTCGTGAAGAATTTGATTAATGCTCAAGATACTTACATTCGAGGACATCTAGCTTATATTGCGAAATCAGGGTTAGATAGATTGTACATTAAACTTCCCTAAAATTAAAGTCTTCTTAATAATGACAATATGATAAATAAATGATAAATATCTTATCAATTTAAATTTGGTTACTATATAAAAAAAAATAAATAGTTACTATTTTTTCTGTATTTTATTTAACATAATTTTGGACGAGACATTTTTATAATTGAAATCTCGAACCGTGTTTACGAAAGATAAGTGGTTCAAAAAGTGCATCGTTTCATATGATTAACAAATCCTTGAAGTTTTTTTTTTCAATTTTTGAATTTGGTCGATCTATTTAATCACAGATCGTTCATAACTTGATAATGTCAAATTACCTTTTTTCTTTTCATTTTTGAACTTCACGGAAAATGTCAATCTATAAGTGAACCCAGCAGAAGGTCTCTTTGGAACCAAAGCGTTTATTTCCAGCGAATTAGTCCATTATAGACCAACTGATTCCATCAATACGTTCACACACAGCGCTAATTTGACAAAAATTAGGATATTGAAACTGCTTTATATTCAATCATTTATTCTGCCATTTAATTTTTCTTAGGGAACCCTAGTTTTATTTATTGTGAATAGCAAAATACAGTAGTATACTATTGCAAATAGGGCGTATGAACTTTGGAAAATAAATGTTTAAAATAATGTGATTAAGTATTGAATTTGATTTAATTTCATTTCTTTTCTTCATCTTTTTATTTGCATGACATAAATATTTAAAACTGATTTGGCGATTTTACGAAATTAAGCTGAAGTCAAGGAGAAAACACAAAAAGTGGGACAGGTTCTTCAATGGAGTAAACAGGGGCTTTCAAGTAATCGTTTAATTAGGGTGTGTGTTGTTTGATACCCGTAACAGTATTCCACTTGATATTGATCCCATTTCTTGAAAGTTGTTCAATATCAGCGTTTTAATTTGGAGACTTTATGAGAACTTTTTTGGAGTACTGCCCCGTATTCTTTCAAGTTAAGCAATCGTAACGTCTTCGTAAATTTTTGTATCGATATTATGTCGCGGTTGCACTCTTAAAGCCAGTTTACGCCACCAAGATTATGGACAATGATATAACGTAAAATCCAATACCTTCAATCATGTAAAAATTCTTCCTACAAAATTATCGAAGAATGAATTCTTTGTTGGTTACTTTTGTCTGCTTTATATAATGACGTAAGATTCTCGGGACTCCTTGATAAATACAAAATCTAGATAAAAAGAGAGAATTGTGTTTGGTTATTTTTTTTTTTCATTTAAATTAACTGATTTACAGAACTTTTATACTTAAAGAAAAAATTAATCAAGTCGTTTAAAAAGGAGAGAGAAGCAAATTAAATCTTGTGCAAGTACATGTAGATCCTGTGTAAGTACAGATACACTAAATCTCCAGACTCCTCCTTTTCCGGGATTCATATTTGTGGTTTAATTTACGATCGACGCATCCATGTACTGGGATCTTTTTTTCGTGTTCAAGATCTTAAGCTGTTCAGTCCTCGATTTCACGTATTTCCTGTTTGTTTGCACCCGTTATACCCCCTCCCCTCTAGTAGCATCTGTTTTTACCCGATAATTGAGTTAATGACAAAATAATTAAAGTAATCATTCTAAGGAATCGTCTTCTGGATTTCACGAACGCATTCAGAAGACATGAACCATCAAAAGAGACGTTAGCCAATAATGGCGAACTATGGCGACATTGAATCTCTTGGCCCGAGTTTATTTCTTCGTGGGGGAGGTCAGCGTAATACCCCCACAAATCTTGCCGACAGGATAATCTGTCAGGTGTTTTTCAAATACACAGGTAAATCTCAGGTGTTAAAAACGAAATGAAGATAAATGTGAAACTTCTGACGTGACAAGAAAACGTCAGAGGAGTGGATGGTTTTCATACAAAGAGGCCTTTAAATCATATGTGCAGCATATATGATCTAAAAAAATTATTTGAAGGGAAAAAATGGCAAACCGAGCTATCTTTATCAAAGTACGTACTGATACCTGAATGATGTAAACAATGTGAGTCATGCACGCTCACCAGGTAGAGAGCGAACCCCTCTGCTCTAGGCCCAAGCAAGTGGGATGGTCGGGCTTTCTGACTTTTAATATGTCACACATTATTAAAGTATTTAAACATCGACCCATTAAACCAGATTTATTGTATATATTGAAATCAGAGCGTACCGACTACTCGTTTCAGGATGAAGAGTGACTTGCTTCTATTTCTGGGATATCTTTGTTGTGTTTCACACGCGGGGAGGAGGAGAAAAGGTAAGGAATTAATGCACGTGCTTATTGAGATGCAATGACAGAAACAACTCGTAGAAATATTTAATACATTAGTGAACACTTACGAGGTGTGTACTTATAGTTAATGTGAATTTAGGGGCATAGTTCACTTGGTTGATTATTAGCCAAAAAAAAAAAATGAACAAAAAATAAATGTGACAAAAATTGCATAGAAAATAATTCATAATTTTGGATGTTTATTCATCCGAGCTCCCCAGCGATATGAAATGAGAAGAGACGCATAGATTGAATTGATAAATTAAAATGCGTTCTGAAATGCGCTAGCAATGAAAATGCATCAACCATATGTGGTCTCATTTTCCTGAATTAGCCCATCATTTAGAATTGAAGGAGAATAACCGACAATAAAAATCATTTAAGGTCAATTTGATAAATAAATGTCGCCTAGAACAATGGAAAAGGTCTTGTGTAGTACAAATCTACCATTGTGACGGAGAAAATTAACGTCAAATTGATTTCATACGCTGATTTTAACGTCACTCTGGGCCATTTTTAACCGTTATTGGATGGTGCCAACAGCAGCGTATTTGATTAAACTTTTAAGAAACAAGGCACGGGTAGTAAATAAGAATAATCTTCTAACTTATCCGACCTATAAAATTATATCCAGACTTCCAACGATCTCGTGGGTGATGGTGTTAATTCGTCTACACCTCTTTACAGACTTTGATCCTGTGATTTCTATTAAAACCGAACCTTCAAATCGGTCAATAGGGACCTGATTAATAAAAATGAATTTAAGATAAAAAAAAAAACCTTCCCCCGATAACTCACAGAAATATTTCGAAACCATGTGATAAAATGTAGGAGTTGTTTTTAGGTTATAAATTGAATATTTCATAATTTGGATATTGAAAATGCGCTTCAAAACAACAACAATTTGCAATCTACAACGAAAACAACAACAACAACAACAAAAACAATAACAGGAAACAGTAATAACTAAAACCAATAAAAACAACAACAAAAACTTGTAAAAATATATAGTAGGCATTCAAATTAGGAAGTTTTATTGTTGATGTCCCCTGTATTATCTTTGGAGGACATATTCTAATTGACAAATCTAATGATAATATGGACTATTTCAACTGGTCTCATATCTCACTTATTGGCTGCCCTCGCATCAAAAGTCTCAGTTTGACACAAATTGGAAACAGGAAACTTTTAATGCCTGTATTTTGATGTATTCCGCAATGCCGGTATTATTGGATACGAAATTGGCCCAGTGTTGTGAATAATGATACACGGAGATCAGATTAAATGCTGGAATGGGACAGATAAGAAAGTTATGAATAAATGTTATTGGAATTTGGAGGAAAACAGATCGGCGTGTATATCGGCAATCGGTTTTTAGAACGCAGTTCGCAGTTCGCAGTTCGCAATTGAATAGTGAACTGCGTTCTATAGAACGCAGTTCGCAATTCAAAATTTAGTGCGATTGAATAGTGAACTGCGTTCTATAGAACGCAGTTCGCAATTCAAAATTTAGAATTCATATTTGGGGCCCGCTTGCCTTATATGCAATTCTATGCAATTGAATAGTGAACTGCGTTCTATAGAACGCAGTTCGCAATTCAAAATTTAGAATTCATACTTGGGGCCCGCTTGCCTTCTATGCAATTGAATAGTGAACTGCGTTCTATAGAACGCAGTTCGCAATTCAAAATTTAGAATTCATACTTGGGGCCCGCTTGCCTTATATGCAATTGAATAGTGAACTGCGTTCTATAGAACGCAGTTCGCAATTCAAAATTTAGAATTCATACTTGGGGCCCGCTTGCCTTCTATGCAATTGAATAGTGAACTGCATTCTATAGAACGCAGTTCGCAATTCAAAATTTAGAATTCATATTCATATTTGGGACCCGCTTGCCTTATATGCAATTGAATAGTGAACTGCGTTCTATAGAACGCAGTTCGCAATTCAAAATTTAGAATTCATATTTGAGGCCCGCTTGCCTTGTATGCAATTGAATAGTGAACTGCAATCTATCTAGAACGCAGTTTGCAATTCAAATTTAGAATTCATATTTGGGTAGTTTTTAGCTCACCGAAACGAAGTCGGGGGGAGCTTATGCTATACCCTCGGCGTCGGCGTCGGCGTCCGAACCTGGTTAAAGTTTTTGTTGCAGGTCCTGTATCTAAGTTATTACTTGTCCTATCTTCACCAAACTTGCATGGATGATGCATCTTGACCTACTCATGGACTTGAAAGACCTGAATGCTGAATCAGGGCCATGAGTTTCAGATGCTGGAGGAGGTTAAGGTTTTTGGAGCAAGTTAGAGTTTTTGGTGCAGGTGCCCTTTGATAGCAATCATTAGGTTACTACTGGTCCTAACTTTACCAAACTTGCATGGATGGTGCATCTTATGATACTGATGCATCAGACATGCTTTAATGCTGAATCTGAGCCATAGGTTGATGATTATATCTTAGTTATTACTGGTCCTAACTTCACTAAATTTGCATAGATGGTGCGTCTTATGATACTGATATACCTGGCAGGCTTGAATGCTGAATCTGAGCCATAGGTTTCAGATGCTGGATAAGGTTAAGGTTTTTAGAGCTGGTTAACGTTTTTGGAGCAGGTGCCCTTTGATGATTATATCTTAGTTATTACTGGTCCTAACTTCACTAAATTTGCATAGAGGGTGCGTCTTATGATACTGATATACCTGGCAGGCTTGAATGCTGAATCTGAGCCATAGGTTTCAGATGCTGGATGAGGTTAAGGTTTTAAGAGCTGGTTAAAGTTTTTGGAGCAGGTGCCCTTTGATGATTATATCTTAGTTATTACTGGTCCTAACTTCACCAAACTTGCATAGATGGTGTGTCGTATGATACTGATGCCTCTGACAGGAAGGAATGCCGAATCTGAGCCATAAGTTTCGGATGCTGGATGAGGTTAAGGTTTTTAGAGCTGGTTAAAGTTTTGGAGCAGGTGCCCTTTGATGATTATAACCTAGTTATCACTGGTCTTAACTTCACCAAACTTATATGGATGGTGCGTCTTATAATACTGATGCACCTGACAGGCATGAATGCTGAATCTGAGCCATAGGTTTCGGATGCTGAAGGAGGTTAAAGTTTTAAGAGTTTGTTAAAGTTTTTGGAGCAGGTGCCCTCTGATGATTATATCTTAGTTATTACTGGTCCTAACTTCATAAAACGTGCATGGATGATACGTCTTCTGATACTGATGCACCTGGCAGGCTTGAATGCTGAATCTGAGGCGTATGTTTCGGATGCTGGATGAGATTTGTTTTTTTGGAACAGGTCACAAATTTTATAGATAATAGCTTGCATAGTTGATTTAACTATAATATTAATGAACTGCAGAGGTAGCTTCAGATGGAGATCTCCATTATCAAAGTTGCTAAAAAAAATTATCCTATCTAAAACCTGCTTGATAGATGTGTTCGTTGTTAAATGATATAATATGATTCCTATGATATAGTATTGTATGATATGATACACTATTGTTTTATATGAAACAATATTATATCATATATTATATTGTAAAAAGTTATATGATACGATATGATATTGTATCAATTTTTTTTGTACATTATGATATGATATTGTATTGTGATATTGTTATGTATAGTATTGTTTATTATGATACAATATTGTATAATATGATATTGTATAATATCACATATATTATATTTTATCACATGCTATTTCATATGATATTGCAACATAATATAGTATCATATGATATGATATTGTATAATATATATCATATCATATGATACGATATTGTATAAAATGAGATTGGTTTATATAATATATTATTATATCAATATATGAAAATGTATTATATGATATTGTATAATGTGATATTGTATCATATAATACAATAAAGTATACTATGATATTGTATGATATAATATAGTACTATATCACATGATATTGTATCAATTAATATGATACAATGTTGTAGCTAATTTTATTGTATCATATGATACAATATCCTACATTGTATTAAATATGATACAATATCATACAATGCAATATCATGCTATAATATTATACAGTATAATATTGTGATGCATTATGTGATATGATATTGTATCATATATTATTATAATGTATCATATCATATCAATATCATAATATATTATGATATTGTATTATGTGATCAAATACAATAATGTATAACAAGATACAATGTCATATCATATGTTACAATATCATATTTCATCATTATTTATTACAGTATTTTATTGTAATATATGATATATATTGTACTGGTATCATAGGATGCAATATAGTATTTTATATTATCGTATTGATAAACATTGTATCATATAATACCCTATGAAATGAACATATGATTATTATACAATATTTATTATATGATATTGTTATACGATATTTTGTCAAAACAGTATCCATGTATATCCAAGATCATTAACTATGATTTTCAAATAATATGATAAAGGTTGTCTCATAAAGGTGATTCCTCAAAAAGGTGATCCCTCGTCTCGGTGAGCTTTGTAATCTGTTATTACCTATGTTTAAGAATCGGGCTTATATGCAATTGAATAGTGAACTGCGTTCTATCTAGAAAGCAATTCGCAAATCAAAATTTAGAATTCATATTCGGGACCTGAATTTTTCAGGGGCATCTACTAGTGGTATTTCACTACCACTGTGAAAATATGGTGATGCAGTTATCTATAGTTTCTGAGAATCGGGCTTATATGCAATTGAATACTGTAGTTTCATTGATATTCAAGGGCATCAATTTTCGTGGATAAAGTGAAAATCACAATATCAAGTATACGTAAATTAGTGGCCAATGAACCTATCAATACAAAATGTTAATTAAAATTGCATTTCAATGAATATTTAATTTCGTGGATCAACTAAACAATGATCCACGAAATTCATATCCTTATCTAGTGACACACTAGTAACTATATTTTTATTCATATGCACTGATAATAAATGAAAATAATATATATATTTCAAAGTACATTTTATTTATTTTTTATCCATGCTTGTGTGCATGCATATTTCAGCATGCGCAGTCTAACATTTCCGGACACGACTTCCTACTAGACTGTGAAACTTGCAAAGTTGCGTTAGCGCGACGGCGTGTTAAGCAAAGTTGTGTTAGCGCGACGGCGTGTTGTGCAAAGTTGTGTTAGCGCGACGGCGTGTTGTGCAAAGTTGCGTTAGCGCGACGGTGTGTTGTGTACATGTGTTAGCGCAATGTCTCGTTTATCTGAACGCGATGTCGCGCTAATGCAAATGGCCCTATCCGGACACCATACAGATCTCAAAAACTATAGATTACTGCATCACCAATTTTCACAGTGGTAGTGAAATACCACTAGTAGATGCCCCTGAAAATTTCGGGCCCCAAAAATGAATTGCAAACTGCGTTCTAGAACGCAGTTCACTCTTCAATTGCATATAAGGCAAGCGGGCCCCAAGTATGAATTCTAAATTTGGAATTGCGAACTGCGTTCTATAGAACGCAGTTCACTATTCAATTTCATATAAGGCAAGCGGGCCCCAAGTATGAATTCTAAATTTGGAATTGCGAACTGCGTTCTATAGAACGAAGTTCACTATTCAATTGCATATAAGGCAAGCGGGCCCCAAGTATGAATTCTAAATTTTGAATTGCGAACTGTGTTCTATAGAACGCAGTTCACTCTTCAATTGCATATAAGGCAAGCGGGCCCCAAGTATGAATTCTAAATTTTGAATTGCGAACTGCGTTCTATAGAACGCAGTTCACTATTCATTGCATATAAGGCAAGCGGGCCCCAAGTATGAATTCTAAATTTTGAATCGCGAACTGCGTTCTATAGAACGCAGTTCACTATTCAATTGCATATAAGGCAAGCGGGCCCCAAGTATGAATTCTAAATTTGGAATTGCGAACTGCGTTCTATAGAACGCAGTTCACTATTCAATTGCATATAAGGCAAGCGGGCCCCAAGTATGAATTCTAAATTTTGAATTGCGAACTGCGTTCTATAGAACGCAGTTCACTATTCAATTGCATATAAGGCAAGCGGGCCCCAAATATGAATTCTAAATTTTGAATTGCGAACTGCGTTCTATAGAACGCAGTTCACTATTCAATTTCATATAAGGCAAGCGGGCCCCAAGTATGAATTCTAAATTTTGAATTGCGAACTGCGTTCTATAGAACGCAGTTCACTATTCAATTGCATATAAGGCAAGCGGGCCCCAAGTATGAATTCTAAATTTTGAATTGCGAACTGCGTTCTATAGAACGCAGTTCACTATTCAATTGCATATAAGGCAAGCGGGCCCCAAATATGAATTCTAAATTTTGAATTGCGAACTGCGTTCTATAGAACGCAGTTCACTATTCAATTGCATATAAGGCAAGCGGGCCCCAAGTATGAATTCTAAATTTTGAATTGCGAACTGCGTTCTATAGAACGCAGTTCACTATTCAATTGCATATAAGGCAAGCGGGCCCCAAATATGAATTCTAAATTTTGAATTGCGAACTGCGTTCTGTAGAACGCAGTTCACTATTCAATTGCATATAAGGCAAGCGGGCCCCAAATATGAATTCTAAATTTTGAATTGCGAACTGCCTTCTATAGAACGCAGTTCACTATTCAATTGCATATAAGGCAAGGGAGCCCCAAATATGAATTCTAAATTTTGAATTGCGAACTGCGTTCTATAGAACGCAGTTCACTATTCAATTGCATATAAGGCAAGCGGGCCCCAAATATGAATTCTAAATTTGAAATTGCGAACTGCGTTCTATAGAACGCAGTTCACTATTCAATTGCATATAAGGCAAGCGGGCCCCAAGTATGAATTCTAAATTTTGAATTGCGAACTGCGTTCTATAGAACGCAGTTCACTATTCAATTGCATATAAGGCAAGCGGGCCCCAAGTATGAATTCTAAATTTTGAATTGCGAACTGCGTTCTATAGAACGCAGTTCACTATTCAATTGCATATAAGGCAAGCGGGCCCCAAATATGAATTCTAAATTTTGAATTGCGAACTGCGTTCTATAGAACGCAGTTCACTATTCAATTGCATATAAGGCAAGCGGGCCCCAAGTATGAATTCTAAATTTTGAATTGCGAACTGCGTTCTATAGAACGCAGTTCACTATTCAATTGCATATAAGGCAAGCGGGCCCCAAATATGAATTCTAAATTTTGAATTGCGAACTGCGTTCTATAGAACGCAGTTCACTATTCAATTGCATATAAGGCAAGCGGGTCCCAAATATGAATTCTAAATTTTGAATTGCGAACTGCGTTCTATAGAACGCAGTTCACTATTCAATTGCATATAAGGCAAGCGGGCCCCAAATATGAATTCTAAATTTTGAATTGCGAACTGCGTTCTATAGAACGCAGTTCACTATTCAATTGCATATAAGGCAAGCGGGCCCCAAGTATGAATTCTAAATTTTGAATTGCGAACTGCCTTCTATAGAACGCAGTTCACTATTCAATTGCATATAAGGCAAGCGGGCCCCAAGTATGAATTCTAAATTTTGAATTGCGAACTGCGTTCTATAGAACGCAGTTCACTATTCAATTGCATAGAAGGCAAGCGGGCCCCAAGTATGAATTCTAAATTTTGAATTGCGAACTGCGTTCTATAGAACGCAGTTCACTATTCAATTGCATAGAATTGCATATAAGGCAAGCGGGCCCCAAATATGAATTCTAAATTTTGAATTGCGAACTGCGTTCTATAGAACGCAGTTCACTATTCAATCGCACTAAATTTTGAATTGCGAACTGCGTTCTATAGAACGCAGTTCACTATTCAATTGCGAACTGCGAACTGCGAACTGCGTTCTAAAAACCGATTGCCGTGTATATCGATATTGTGGTATTCTCTCTCTGAAAAAGAATATGACAGTATCTTCAGAGATTATTGAATGTAGATTTTTAAAATCATCAAAACAAAAAATACAACGCTCGGGATACTCTTTTTTTCATAGCTATAGAGAATCACCGGTGCTTTCCGATTAGGTGTCTATAAAGACGAAATGTATTAGGGTATCAAATATATTCCCTCTCATATGTAGAATCGATAGATAATGATATATCTTGAATGGCATGTGGAAGAATCAAATGCAGATAAAATGTCCCCAGTAAATCCCCTCTGACCTCCATATACACACCATATTCTCCTATAGTCTTTCATGAGGTCAGGAAAGATTATGGCATCTCTGCTTGAATAATTAGAAGAGTCCCAGCCGGAGAACAATTGCATCGTTTTAGATACATTTTATTGTCAGTTGGTATTTGATATTAAAATTTAATAATTGACATATTAAAGTCATATGCTCTCGTTTCTGGGCGAAATGACCATTTTCTTTATATGTTAATACAGCGCTTTATGAAGATAATAAATATAAGGTCAATTCTAATGATGATATATGAAAAATAACAATGCCTACGGCGTATTTGAGGTCTTTAATTTATGATAATCCAGGATTGATTTATATTTTATTGATAATTGTAGTTCACCACTTACATTTTTTTTAAAGCAAGCCAAATTTTGATGAGTAGAATTATCATGTATGATATTTCATATATACAGTGTGTCCCGGCCTCAAAGATCCTGACTATGTGAATTACTTTAATATCCAAAGATTTAAAGGCTGCACAAAAATTACCGGAAACATCATCATTAGCGATGCTACATTCAACGGGTAAAGTATATTTTTGCATGTGTAGCAAATTCAATGTTTCAAATAATGCCATACCGTATGTCTTTACAATACACATTCAAAATTGTTTAAAACAAGAGCAATTATATAAAAAACGAGCATCTTTATATTCATATTTTTTGTATTTTAAACTCTTGTATGTCGTTTTTCTGTAGTGACCCATACCTCAACTTGATGGGACTTCACCCACATGCTCTCAAAGTGTTTGAAAACGTCCAAGATATAACAGGGTGTCTCGTGGTCCAAGGCTATCATCCAGACTTCACCAGTCTTTCCTATTTCAAGAATCTCAGTCGAATACGTGGAAAGAGAACGTAAGCGCTTTGAGTTAGTAGTACGCATGAACTCCGAATTTATGCATCGCCTGTTGTAACTTGGCCTGATAATCCGCATTCAATGAGTTTATTGATCATATATTTGTCAAAATCTGATAAAGTACTATTATATTGGAAACGATGACGCCATCATCTGTTCTTAAACAACCGGAAGAAATTCAATTGATTAGGTTGATATGTGTAGCTCAGCTATTTCTATGATGCACTAAATTAGGAAACGTACATGGTTTTTTTTCTTTATCTTTTTCAGGCTACTTGACAATTCATTAACAATAGCATTCACATCATTAAAATACCTCGGTATGACATCATTGAAATCAATACAGCGAGGGAACGTCATGATCGCAAGCAACAAAGATTTATGTTATGTTGATAGTATAGAGTTCCAGCAATTCTTTCGAAGATCCAGAAATAAACGCCAGAGAGCAGTAGTTCAAAGAAACAAGCCATTATTAAACTGTGGTGAGCAGAACATTATTTACGTTACAACTGTTGTTTTCTTTTTGTTTATTGAGACTAATTGGCATCGAATTTTCATGCGAATTATTTTTGTTCAGTTTCAGAGAATGCAGTGTGTAGTTTACGGTGTTCCTCGAAAGGTTGTTGGGGACCAGGATATAAAAACTGTGTTGAAAAGGACACACATTTTAGCAATCTTATAGACAATATGTTATGGACCCAGTCCTTAAACTGGTGATGTGATTTGTGATGTCATGACAACGCATTGCTGTACAGTTGACGTCATTCCAGTATACCGCATGAGATTAGTGGTCCACTGCCTATTATTTTTGTTGTTGGTTTTTCTGTTATTAAACGTTCATAACTTTTTTAGTTATTTCATTATACAGATGTTGCACCTAAAAATCCGTTAGAATCAATATGGCAATCTGTTTCTGATCTAGACGCTTGGTGCTTCTAAATGATCTGATGCTTTTGGTGCGGATTCAAACAGACAAGCATACATGTACATACCACCAAGTTGGACCAGGATTAAAATCAGGCTCCTTAAAATCTTAAGAAATGCCCCACCTACTATTGGGCTTACACTACTGTTTGCCCAAGTTAGAGGCAAATGTCAGTACATGTATAAAACAAACAGGATTTTATGATTAATTCCTCTTTATCAACATCATAACTTAATAGAGTAAGAGAGAACAAAATTCAAACATTTGTACATGGTGGTTTTAACATAAAAATCATATCTGGTAAGAATATAGTTGGCTTGACTAAGTAATCAATAGATAAAAATCACTGATGATTCCAATGACTGTGATCACAACACAGAAGTAAACCTATCTATAGCAATGCTGACCATCACCCGTGTAAAACTGTTTTACTTTTAAAACAATGCAATTCTCAATAAAGCTGAGGTACCCAATATCTGCAACGAACATTGAGTTACCATTGGTTGCAAAACCTTAACACATGCAGTATATGTACTAGTATAAGATAACTAGATTTATTATCTAGTTTCATTGCAAAGAAAACATTAATTTGAAAGCAACTAAAAGACATGACATGAAAAATTATGAACATTTTAAATAGTTGAGGTAAAAGCACTAAAGTCTCTTATGATTGCTGACCCAAACCTGTAAATCAAGGTATAAATATTCATTGCTGTAGATACATTTGAACGTTAAACCACTGGTTCATGTAAGAAAAAAGGGTTTACATGAGCAATAACTTTTCTTCACACGGGTTCTTTTCACACTGGTTGATAAAAAATGATTATCACGCACAAAAAAACATCAATGCTCTCCTAAATGAAAAGAAAATTCAATGTGCTATGAACAAAGACAACACATACCTGATAATATATTTTCATGTAATGCTGTAGGTATAGATTTTTATCTTAAAAAAATTCATTTTCATTATGTTCTTATTGATACTGGAATGTACAATTATTTCTGATATATATGTACTCTACACAATGTCATGTACATTTTGTATTTGTAAATACAAATTATGGAAGCCTTTTTTCAGGGGTGATGGGAGTAATTTGATGAACCAGAATAATTCTGTTTGAGTGCCGGGTGTAAACTATCTTTACAGTCAATCAAAACAAACATTAAGGGACTACAACCATTTGGAAGTCCGGCGTCACTCTTCACATTCCCCTTTTTGTCAGCGAACCAAAATTTTGGAATAATCCAGAAAATTACACACATGGTACACATTGAAAGGCTAAAATAAGACATCTTACAAAATACCACATATATTGAAATGAACTATAGGTATTTCAATTTACATTGATATCAAGTGTATAGAACAGTCACAAAATAAAACATAGGTAATCATAGATTACTAAGCTCACCGAGACGGAGCATCACCCTTATGAGACATCACCTTCATAAGACCACCTTTATCATTTTATATGAAAATCATACTTTATGATCTTGGATATTCATGGATTCTGTTTTGACAAAATATCGTATATCATCTGATAAATTTTTTTATGATAATCATATGTTCATATGTTAATCAATTTAATGATATAAAATTAAATATTGCATCATGTCATATTTATAATATATATCATATAATACAATAAAATACCGTAATAAACAATAATGAGATATGATATTGTAACGTATGATATGACATTGTATTGTGTTATACCTAATTGTATTTGATCACATAATACAATATCATAAAATATAATACAATATAGTATTATATTACAATATCATATTATATAATACATCATAACATTGAAACATGATATTATATTGTATAATATAGTATGATATTGTATTGAGTGACACTGAAACATATTTGATACATTATATGATATTATATCATATAATACAATATAATTTGATTCCAACATTGTGTCTTATCAAATGATACAATATTATGTGATAAAGTAAAATATTATAAAATACATTATTATATTATACATATAGTATCATATGACACAATAATATATATTACAATATCATATAATACAATTTCATGTGATATGATAACATATTATATAAACCAATATCATATCATACAATATCGTATGATACAATATTATATAATATTACAATATCATATAAAACAATTTCATGTGACGTAATTCTATATTACTGAAACCAATATCATATTATACAATATTGTATGATACAATATTATAGAATATACAATATTGTATCATAGGATACAATATAATATTTTGCAATATTTTATGTAATTGTACCATGTGATAAAATAATATATTAAAAATTCAATATAATATTATACAATATTGTATCATTATATACAATTCTATACATCATAATATCATATCATAAAATATCAAAAAAATTGATACAATATCATATCGTAATGTATAACTTTTTATAATATAACATATGATATCATATTGTATCATATCAAACAATATTGTTTCATATCATACAATACTATATCATAGGAATCATGTTATATCATTTATCAACAAACATATCTATCTATCGAGCAGGTTTGAGTAAGGTAGGAGATTTCTTTAGCATCCTTGATAATGGAGATCAGGCTCTGCATCTGAAGCAACCTCTGCGTTTAATTTATAATAAAGTTAAATCAACTATGCAAGCTATCATCTATAAAACATGTGACCTGTTCCGAAAAACTAAACCTCATCCAGCATCCGAAACCTATGGCTCAGATTCAGCATTCAAGCGCATCTGGTGCATTGGTATCATAAGACACATCATCCATGCAAGTTTGGTGAAGTTTGGACCAGTAATAACTAAGATATCATCATTAGAGGGCACTAGCAATTTAAACCTTAACTTCCTCCAGCATCCGCAACCTATGGCTCAGATTCAGCATCCATGCCTGTCAGGTGCATCTGTATCATAAGACACACCATCCATTCAAGTTTGGTGAAGTAGGGACCAGTAATAACTAAGATTTATTTTTTAGCATCCTTGATAATGGAGATCAAGCTCTGCATCTGAAACTACCTCTGTGATTCATTCATATTACAGTTAAATCAACTATGCAAATTTGAAAAAGTACTATCATCTATTAAACATGTGACCTGTTCCAAAAAACTTAACTTTATCCAGCATCCAAAACCTATGGCTCAGACTCAGCATTCAAGCCTGTCAAGTGCATCAGTATCATAAGACCCATCATCCATACAAGTTTGGTGAAGTTAGGACAAGTAATAACTAAGATATCATCATCAGAGGGCACCTGCAACAAAAACTTTAACCAGCTCTAAAAACCTTAACCTCTTCCAGTATCCGAAACCTATTCTCAGATTCAGCATTCAAGCTTGTCAGGTGCATCAGTATCATAAGACGCATCATCCATACAAGTTTGGTGAAGTTAGGACCAGTAGTAACTAAGATATAATCATCAGAGGGCACCTGCAACAAAAACTTAAATCAGCTCTAAAAACCTTAACCTCTTCCAGCATCCGAAACCTATGGCTCAGATTCAGCATTCAAGCTTGTCAGGTGCATCAGTATCATAAGACCCATCATCCATACAAGTTTGGTGAAGTTAGGACCAGTAGTAACTTAGATATTGCTATCAATGGGCACCTGCAACAAAAACTTTAACCTGCTCCAAAAACCTTAACCTCCTCCAGCATCCGAAACCTATAGCTCAGATTCAGCACTTAAGCCTGTCTGGTGCATCAGTATCATAAGACACACCATCCATGCAAGTTTGGTGAAGTAAGGACCAGCAGTAACTAAGATATTGCTATCAAAGGACACCTGCAACAAAAACTTTAACCTGGTCCAACATTCTTTTCCTCCTCCAGCATCTGAAATTTAGGACCCAGATTCAGCATCCAAGTCTTTCAAGTCCATAAGTAGGTCCAGATGCATCATCCATGCAAGTTTAGTGAAGATAGGACAAGTAATAGCTTAGATACAGGACCTGCAACAAAAACTTTAACCAGGTCCGGACGCCGACGCCGACGCCGACGCCACCGCCGACGCCGACGCCGAGGGTATAGCATAAGCTCTCCTTGACTTCGTCTCGGTGAGCTAATAAAAAAAAAGGATTTTAAAAATTTCATTTACAGTTTTCAGTATGGTGATATTCTTGTAAACTGTAAAACTAAAAAAAAATTAAAATCATAAAATACATGTAATACTTCTCAGTCATGTGTAAATAGTATCCTATTCAACAGAAGCATAAATCAAGATAATCAATGATATTTTACATATCAAAATCATACAAGCTCTTTACAATATAAAACCAATACATGTATGAACTTGAATTCAGTGTATAGGATAAGCCTGTGTGACCTGAATTTTAATGTTTTTTTTTTTTTTTTAAAGTGGAACAGCATCTTATTCTTAATTTTGCTTAGGGGGAGGGGGCATGAAGTAGATTTTTTGCTATCAATAATAAATCAATATAGCCTATCGGTAGTTAAATGCAGTAAGTAAAAATCCTGATTATAGATGAAATAAAACGAGCAAATGAAAATCAATTATTTTAACACACATTATTAATGACAACACAGTTTTAAATCAGATTATTACAACACAGATGTTCAGTACTATTATATGTGTTAAAATGTCTTCAATAATGAAACACACACACACAAACACACAAAATGTGGAGACAGTTGCCACTATGAGGGATACAAGTTTCATTCACAACATTTAAGTTCACAATTAATGAAAAAAAATTAATTTTCCAACCAAAAATCATTTTTTAATTTAACTCTTACATACAATCCAATTCACCATAAATTGTGATGTATTCTGATGCTAACAGATTACATTTCAACACGTATCCATGAAAAGAATTAAAACATGGTACATAGCAGTTCCTCATTTACCTTTTGAAAGTGACATAAAACAATCATAGAACAACTTAATCATTTAAAATTAGTGGGATCGACATATAAAAATAACTCAAACAAAAAATGAGTCAAAAGTTAAAAACTGGCATCTACACCCTATAAAGCATATCAGCACTGAACAGTACTTGTATAAAGCATGAAATTATGATTTATTTGGACTAAAACTTACTACTCATCAAAACCTTAGATAATTAAGGGCATTTTGTATTAATTCTCAGTCAGAGGTTAAAAAGTGAAAGTATTTAAGAGATGTAGAAAAGAGATCAAAGGCAACATATCAGATAATACTTCTGGGGGTAATTAAAGAATACTGTTTCATTAAAAACCCTCATTACAGCTACAGGACAGAAAAACTACCCTATTTTGGATACAGCTCATATCAAATCATAAATAAATTGAGATCCAAAAACTGTATCTGTTTAAAAAGTATGGCAATGAATTAATATAACAATAAACAATTATAACTATTTAACAATAAAAATGCCATTAGAATGCTTTCTTGACTTGCATTTTTTCTTGTAGAAAAAATGATAATACAAAGCAATGATTATTGACACACACATTACATAATAAACGGCACACAGACTCATATCTGTTTGACTGACAGACCCGATAGCAGGGAGGATGATCTTGGTAGAATGCAGACGGGGCACCTTAGCGAGCAGTCTCTCTCTCCTCTCTTGTTTCTGCTGACGAATCTGCTGAAGCTTCTCCAGGTCTTTGCTTCTCTGCATCTTCTGCCACCAGTCCATATCTCTCCTCTCACCTATAGAATCTGGAATGCCTTCTTCACCATCTGGAATGCTAACAATGTGGTCAGCTCCATACAGCTCCAGCAGGTAGCCGAGAACAGCCTCTTCATCAAACTGAGCCTCCTGAGTGCCCAGTGTGTTGTAACACTTTGGGCAGGCAGATTTTGGAGGAAACAGAACTTTGGGATGCATTGGGTCCTCAGAGGCATCACCGTGGAGCCTCTTGTTGACTTTGTTATGTGACCTCCACAACCAGAGGACAACCTCCTTAGGGGATGTCACATCAGAGTCCATAGTTGCTGCCATCTGTGTGAAATGTTTGCTGCAATATGAACAGCCAAAGAAATGCTTCATGTAACCTGCAACTGCTGTCAGAACATCTCTGTACAGGAACTTTGCACCTAGAAAACAAATGTAGGCATTGATTACTGTTTGGAAAATACTTTCATGGTTTTTGGCAGAATGTGTGAAGAATTTCCAGTGCAAATCAGTTATTCATAGTTTATAAAATGATTTTGGGAAAAAAATCCATAAAAAAGTCCCAGCTTTATATGTAGTTCATCTACGCTGCATGTACCACATATTTTTCATTATGCATATAAATCTTTGTCTAAATATCTGATCTAACAAAATGTACTAGGAATCCTTATTAAGTTTTAAATACAGGTACAGTACAATTGTATATCATGCTTACTATCCTTTCCATACAAGTAGGAATTGACAGTGATAGTATGGAACAAGGTCCACATCCCGCAGGGATAACCCCGGAAATATGTCTGGCTCCCTTGACATGACACCCAGTGAATGTTTTCAGGCAAGAAAGAATCAACAGTCTACAACAAAACAACATGTAACATTATTGCAATAGTTGTACAGTGTATAACAGAACGTGTATGTAGGGTAACAAATATCTGGAAAATTAAGATGACCTTATACTCAAAGTTGCAAAAAAACTTACATAAAGCTTTGAAATAATTAGTTTACTTTAAAATAATTGAACTTAAAATTAAATCTCCGAATCTTCAATATAAAAATCAACATTAAGGATTTCCAGTGAAAAAGAGTAATGTTTGTATGTACATCATAGCAAAACCACAGATCACTTCTTGATTTTATGCACAACCTTCCCTCTGACTCATCTGAGTCATAGTACATGTAACATTTCCCCAATCACCTCCATAATTATCAGATAAGACAAAGTATTTGTCTGAATAAGAGGAACAGGAAAGTTTTACTGAAATATTATTGGTAATTATTTTAAAACTGTAAAAACTCAAATTTTTTTTAAATTTTATTTTCAGAGAGAAAAACTGAAAGGAAAATGGAAGTTTCATGAATTGATTTCCTTTTGTTATACATGTATTATGAAATTGAAATTGCTAGAAATTACTCAAGTATGAATAAATCATGGTTTTATTTTGTGTCTTTTCAGATTACCAGTATAAATGATTTGTGGATCTAGATTAGGATTACCTGTAGCGTCTCCATTTGGTGTGACCAATGGTAACTTGTGATATCCTGAACACTGTCCAGCCAACTAGAGAGCTTACGCAGAAATCTACTGACTTCCTCTCTGCCCGGGAAAAACTAAAAAAAGCAAAATTTATCATCACATACACAGGTGCTTTAGGAATGCATTGTTAGTAATATGTTGACCTTTTTTTAAACACTAGCCTTAAATCAATTAAGTTTTATTAACAAGTAGAAGACAGATTGTAAAATAAAATAATCTTGACTATGAATTCCTTGTAACAAAGGTTTATATATTAATTTAATGACTAAGTAAATCTTGACTGGTATTATCATTTGATAGGTTGTTTGTTACTAAAGCCTACTTTAGCCAAAATGCGAACAAAATGCTGAAGGGCTTTCAGGGATTCTCCTCCAATGTCTTGATGGATGGCCACTTCCTGTCTCAGACAGTAGGTCAAGGCCGACTCTAAATCCTGCATGAAGACCAGATACCTACAACAATACAAGCAACTCTTTATACTGATCTCTATGTCTGCAATATATATCTGTTTACTTTCATATTTTTACACCTACTAAGTATTACTCCCTCTATTTCTTACGGAAACTTATAGCTAATTCATAGCTCTATAGAAACAGCCAGACTGAAATCTAGATGCTCCTTTTATCGATTGGTCGAAATCTACAGTGGCTGAAACTGACATGCCCTAAAGCGACCTAAGAAAAATCACTGACTGCACGAAATAATCATGATGATGTCAGACTCAAAGTCTCACAGGAGACGATTTGACTGATTCTTTTAGCTAACGTACTTATTGACAGTAATTTAGTGAATTTTACTTACTTTTCATAATAGATTTTATATTAAAAAAATAAAATGTTAATATAAACAATAAAATGCTTTCTTTGATGATTCATGCAGGTTATGAAGGTAGTGATCATTGCAGATAAAATTTACATAACCCGCTAACGCGAGACTTTGAAATTCGCCCAGTCTTAAATTTGGCTGTTGACAACGAGGGCAAAAATGGTGAAAATAAAATGGGGGAAAATATATCCCTGTATACATTATAAAATTGCATTCATGTAATTAAATAATATTACTGTAATTCAAGTGTATCATAGGAGTAATTTTTTGGGTATTAGAAGAAACTATTTTTTTCATAAAGTGAAGTTTCATCATTTACTATGACACAAAATTTAGAACATTTGAAGTTATGCAATCAAAGGAATGTGAAGTGTACTTTTCTTTGCCATTTTTCTTGCCAACCATTTCTTGGACGATTCCTTGCTGCATTTGAGGAGCGTTCTGTTCAGCATGCTCAGAATGTGGTGAGGGAAGTAGATGGGGGTTGTCTATCTTGCCGGAGGACACGAGGGCAGTCAGTGCTTTCACAAATGACACTCTGTCTGTAAACCCTCTGGAAACAAAAAGGAGTTACCATACAATAGTGCTTCTTTTTCACTTCATAATACTCAAGGGGACACCAATAATATATCTCTCTCTCTCTCTTTCTCTGAGAGAAAAAAGAGATTCAACATTAATAAAACATACTCATAAATTTATACAGGTACTCATACCATTATTATGTTTTTAAAGTTCTTACTTTGCTATCTGTTGTAGACCATGAGGTTGAAATATGTACATAGAAGGAAAAGTGTTGATGCCAAACTTTTTCGTGCTTTGCACATCCATCCTATGAACCAGGATGTTTGGGTTTAAGGAGAAGTCCAGCATGACCTACAAAATAAACACCTTGACACAAATTTCTTGACTGACCTACAAAATAAACACCTTGACACAAATTTCTTGACAGCTTGGCTGCATGTAGATGAATACAGGAAAGTCATTAAAAAATGCAAAAAAAGATATAACCATAAAAAAACTCATTAGGTCCTTTGGGCGATTAGTATTCATACACTAAGCTTTAAAGATACAAAAACTCTAAAAGGTCAAGGATTCAAAGGGAATTTAAAATTTATCTGGGTAGATGTACTTTTCACAAAAGATAAGGTTTTTTAAGACATCATTTTGTTGACATTAACTCCAAAAAAAGAAGATTGTATCATTCAAGTGCAGACGTACTTGTCTTCCTAAATAAGCCTCCTCCTCCTCAAATATTAGGGCTAGGTGTTTATGATTCTCTTTTGCTGATTGCCATATGTTTTCCATATGCCTGCAAGCCAAAAATATATATATCATCAATTAAGGAAAGAAGTACAGAAATCACTTAAATTAACTATCCTTTCCTTTATAAAAAATAACTAGAGGTACTGTGAGCAAGCTCACAATTGATACCCCCCGCTAAGAAAAAATCATAACTCGTATTTTTTCTATTATAGAAAATATTGGATTAATCTATTTCACCGTCCATTTTTTATAAATAACAACTGCTCTATTTTTTTAAACTGTTAATGCTAATATGAGTACACAAAGTAATTTCTATTCTTTAAACTCCATTTTAGTTCAAGTTATCTGTTAATGCACGAGGACATTTGCATCTTTCTGTTAACAAACATGAATCGAATCAAACAAAATTCCACATGTCAAGCAGCCATTTTAATATATAAACATTTTGAATTATTGGTAAACTGAGCCCGATTTTTTTAAACAATGACCTTGAACTTCCTCAATTGACCTTGGGTCAAGGTCATGACACACCCTCAGGTTATAAGCAATCTTGATGTGAATTAAGAACTTCCAAGGTTTCTCCATAAGAAAGATATGGACCGGACACGAATTTTGCACTTTTTCCGCCAGTGACCTTGACCTTGCCCAAATGACCTTGGTCAAGATCATGACACACTTTTAGGTCATAAGGAATCTTTGTGTGAAATAATAACTTCCAATGTTTTTCCATTAAAAAGATATGGACCGGACACGAATTTTGCACTTTTTCTGCCAGTGACCTTGACCTTGCCCAATAACCTTAGGTCAAGGTCATGACACACCCTTAGGTCATAAACAATCTTTGTGTGAAGTAAGAACTTCCAATGTTTCTCCATAAGAAAGATATGGACTGGACACGAATTGAACAGACAGACGGACGGACGGACAAGGTGAATCCTATATACCCCCCCAAACTTCGTTTGCAGGGGGTATAATAAGTAAAAGTAGGACACTAATATGTAAAACTGGGAGACTAGAATTACCCATACAGGAGGATCTTTAAGAGAACACTATCTAAGTTATTTAGAACTTGTGTCTAATCCTTTTCATTTAATCAATAAAATATGTTCAATTTAAAAAAAAACATACATCAGGGTAATTATACTCCCTATCATTTTCCTAGAAATAATACAGTGGATTATTGTCAGGAAAAAACCCAAACCATCTGTGTCAAACTCTCATTTTTGAAATTTATTGGCCATTTATATAAGAGCCTGTAATATATCAAAATGACATTTTAAAAAAAAAAAAAAAACAACAACCAAAAACTTGTGTGTCATTCTACAGAAATTTGATTGCCGGAATCCATGTACTGCTATGAATCATACAGTTGTTGATTAATTTCTGACCTGAGAGGGAGCAGGTAGGGACACCCCTTAGGTGCTCTGTTGATGATGGTCAGGTTTGTAAGGTAGTCAATGATAATTGTCTCTATCTCCGTCTGGTCTATGCTGAAGTAGTTAACACCCAACTCCTCAGGGAGCGCTCCCGGCGGGATCAACTGAAATAGTCAGAAAGATATGTATAGTTTGTTGTAAAGACAAATGTATAGGTAATCCAACAATCACTGGACTTAATTGTTTCATAGACGCAATGGTCAACTATTGGTTGGAATCCATTGGCCAACCACACATTATGCTCACTGACCATGGCCCAACTCACTGAATATTTCTCATTTTTATGAATACATATATCAGTCATCAATGAGATAGTTAATCTCCTTTGAAGGAGCCTATCTGAATAAGGAACACAAAAAAAATCAGGATTTTGACCCATGGTCAATATGTGAATACAAGACTAGCTGTTGGTATCAGACATTGCAAAGCAGCTGTCTTTATTATTTGAGTAGGTTCAAGGTAAGTGTAGCAGATAAAATACTGACAAAATTACTCTTTAACAGAAGAGAAAAACAATCATGTTCAAGTCATGTGACTGAAAAAGAAGATATGAATAAATCAATCCCAGTAAATCCTTGAAGGGCTTGTAATTCTCTGCCAGTGAATTAATTTGTTCCATTGTGCATCAATGGAAGCATTTTGATCAAATACAGGAAAAGAAGCTAATCAGATTCAATCTTTTTAAAAACTTATTGACTTTTCACAAAGTAATGGTAATGGTAACGCATTACTTTACGCATGTAATGGTAATGCAATGCATTACCTCAAGAAAATTAAGTAATGGTAATTTAAAGCCCAAATTCATGAAGTAATGGTAATGTAATGTGTTGCTTTACTATGTAATTCGCCCAAAGCCTGTTCAAAAGCACAACTACCATACTATATTTTATAAGATAGATATTACAAGGACATCTTAGTCTGGTGGTGTCAGTTGCTCCACATTTTTTAGGAGGCTGTGTGGTCAACAAATTACCCATCAGATCTACCTTTTTTTACAATTTTTAGATGTGATATTTTTAGCAATTACCGTAACTATTATAAACAAAAGAAAAATTCCATATATTTTTGCTTCATAAAATTTAACGTGGAATAACACACTTGGTAAAAGTCACTAAAATTAACAGGAAATTTTTTGATAATAAAAGATATAATGATGAATAAACTGTACAAATGTCAAATAAGCGAAAAGTTTGCAGTTTAGGAATAAAACGAAATGTCGTTTCAATCAGCGGTCAGCCATTTTGTGATGATGTGTTATTCCACCTTAAATGTTTTCTTATATCTTTATTCAGAGCTCTCCTTCTCAAACAGATCAGTACAATCTAAAACTGGCCACAACCATCCAGCCTCCTGTAACATGCACAAATTTTCTGCAACAGACTATACTACACCAAAATCAACGGTGAACTTATTCCTCAAGTAAGAAAAGGACAAGAAATGAATAGGAACAGTGACGATTGAATTGAAAATTTTGCCATCAATTTGTTATCCACTATAATTATCCGGTGAATACTTCTTTTTTTAAAATGTTTACTTCTGAAAAAGAAATAGGATGTCAAAGACAAAGCTAAACTTGGAAGTTTAATGCAATAACAACTCTAATATACATTGGCTGAGTTTGGGGTTTTTTCCTTCAAATTCTTCATTATTTATTTATCATTTATGTTATTGGTATACATGTATTCCTAATTCAACTTTATTCAAGTACATGTATGTAAGAATTATTTACTACATGACTATTGGAAAATCTGTTCCAATTCATTTTGGTCAGGCAGTGTGTATAATATCCCCAGTAGGAAGTAAACAAGATCTATGTTCCTACATTCTAAAATTTTATTACCGGTATCGTTATGCATTTTAGTTTGATGCATATATGGCACACATCCTTGTTTGCCGATTTTATCATTTAGTGAAGTGATGGATTTACCAGCACATTGTGATAGTCTGCGTTTAAAATCAGTGATAATTTGACTGAAAATATCTGATCTAAATATTGCGATCATATAACATTTATGGCAAAAAAATACAAAGTTTATCAAGACCAAAAATTTACCTATTGAATAATCTTTTATTTTCTAAATAGCTTCACCTGTTCAGCTGTTACATTATTTTTATGTCCTTTAGACACGAATATCTCTAAACAGATTGCCCGAGATTTACAATGTTACACTGTATTAATCCTCCGTCACAAGCTTCAAGATAGATATCTAAGCATCATGCTTATTTGACAGAAAGTTTATCAGGGTTTTTTTTCAACTATTTGCAATTATCAAGAGTGAGGATTAAATGAATTTCAAAAATATCGATGGAGAGGGAAAAGGACGATAATAGAAACAGCCTGAGGGGTAAACTGGCCCAAAATCAAGGGCATCCCATTCAGGAACAGCAGACAGACTGCTTTCCTATACAGTTCATTTCTTGTAAAACTAACAAAACAGGGGACACATGAAAAAGTAAATCGGGTATCATTTCCACCATCAATTTTATTTGGATAGGATGGTAGCAATTTTCTCAATCTTAAATCTCTCTGCAATCATGTGCAAATAGGCTCACAATGCCTGTAGCAATATGCAGCCAGTGAATTTTTTTTTTACCTTAATGATATTTATGCAAACTCTTCCTATATACATGATGTAATCAAGCACACAGACATACACAAAATCATGAAATTATTGAAAGAAACAAATTTATCAACGTATAGGTAATCACTATAAACTGTCCGACTTCCTTCTAATGCTTTATATATTTAAAACAGGTTCATCTTAACCTTAAGTGAAACTTATTACTGGTACTCGCATCAATTTAAGGTGTTTTTTTTTTAGAGCTATTATTTTAAATAGAATTGCAATACATGTAATACAGTTTAACTGTAGCTGATACTTGTACTTTGAAGGCTTAAAAATGTTATCCCTATAAAATGTAATAAACTGCAAGATCCAACAATATTTGCATGCATGAGCATCATGAAATTGCCAGCTGTTGCATTCAATTTGAACAACTTATAGCCCTGGAGTTAAATTAAATTTTTCTGCGCATAAAACATGTAAAAAGACAGAATGTTGCCATTAAAAATTGTACGCATTTATATAAGAACATGAGAAATGTGTGTAAAGTCTGTTACCCTCAGAGTTGGAAAGCCTTGAACTCCATAGTGGGTACAAATGGGCTGGTTTTTGGCCTCTGAGCAGTCAATGGCCGCTACACCCACCGCACCCTGCCATCCTGTAGAAAGAACCAAACATACACATGTAGATAGTTCATACATAAAACTTTTAGTAATTCTTGTACATGTACATTTAAGTTCTCTAGAGTATCAATACTGGGAATGTACCAGAATGCATCAAATGTACTAAAATATATATGTTATAGAGTCAAACTACTTATCTCGAATTAGACTGCATGTTTTAAATCTTTGAAATATCCAAGTATTCGAGATATCGAGGGTAAAATACTACAAAAAAGAAGTGGTTGGGACTTACAAATCACTTTGACATATCCATTGTATTCGAGATATCAGTGTTAGAAATCCAGAAGTTCAATTGTTTGTTACAACACCTCATCTGAATGAGGTTATATTTTTACTGACTTTATACCGTAATCTCTTACATAAGAAAAAATTATCAAAGATTAAAGATCCTAACTAGGGCAACTTATGTCGTAAGACAATGAGGAATGGAATATGTATAATCATTAATATATTTTTAAATTCTTAAACCATATTTAATAATTGTTCGATAAAAATGTTAAATAAAATAGCATCATTTAACTTTTCATGCACAAAACCAAATTTCGGTCCATCCCATGATCCATTCTACTATCTGACCATTTATCTGTCTGCTTTGTTTATACCTAAAAGTATAAAAAGCAAATCTATTCCTCAACTTCCGCCCCGAGTGACAATATATCTCAGATTATATCTTACATATTTCTCAAAACCAGATCCTTTTTTTTTCATCCTGAAGCTATGTATATGTACTTAATTTTTTTTACTGCTACGATCTTTTATCAATCAACGATTTAATAATATGCATGGCAATGCAAATTTTACAGAAAAAAAAATTGGGCTTCTGCTTAAAATTCATATGTATTCAAATGTAATCTTTGATATCATTATTTGTTTTACAAGAAGGATATAAAGTACATGATTATGCTATAAAGAAAGGTTAAATTTTAAAATTCATGGTTTTGCAGGCACTTGATTATGAAGTCATCAATCTGAGCTGAAATCAGTACATGAAGTACTTCAGGGTGCGTGATGAATGCTTCGGTTTATATTTATTTGCAGGAAATGCTCTTGGTGAAAACACACTGTAATCAACTAGACCAGTATGTCAAATTTATCCCCAATATTTCATTGTGACTGATAATTCATATTTTAAGAAAGAGGTGATAAATCTTGTCTTTTTTTCCCTTATACATGTACTGAAAAGATATAACTTTGCTATGCTTAAGTATGTGCATACTTATTCTCTCTTTTTGACCATGGTTTTAATTCCATTGCTTGATTATAAAACTTTTAACTAGCAGGTTTGAGAGAGGTTTGCTATCTGCTTTGAGAGGAAGAAGGAAATTAAATACTAAGAGACTGATATTGATTATCATGCTGTTAACATGTAAAACTAACAACATCCCTCTAATAAAAGATGACAAGTCATGGAATGCATCATTTATAAGGATTCACCAGAGAGGTTTTCTTTCACATACCACTTTTGCCGAGATAATACATGCAGACAGATAGACAAAGGATCAGGGGGCACCTGCTCACAGCAAAGTGGATATGCCATGATAAACACATATATATACCTGCACTGTCTCAATAAACTACCAACCTTGTACTATAGAGCACTACAATTCAAGTCAGAAGTGGCCATGAGAAAAGACAGATGGCTTCTATTCATCTCAAAATGGTTCTCCTTCCACAAACACAGAATATAAATTAATTTTCAATCATTCAAGGGACATTTAATGCCTCTTTCCTATGTCGAGTGACAGCTTATACGAACTGTGTATATTTTCAGAAAATTCTTCTTTTTTTCATCTCGGTACTGTGATTTGCTTCATAACAAATTAATGCTTTTATTGGACAGCAAAGCAAATAAAATCATCAAAAAATTAAAAAAAATAAAACACTGATCCAAAAGTATTGAAAACCACTTAGAAGAGAGCTGCACATATCGTTAATTTAATAAAGCAACCCTTCCACATTTGCATCTACGAAAGAAAAAAAAGGAAACAAGTTTTTACAACTGTATTGTTTTGTTTTTACAAAATTAATAAGAATTCAAAACACATCATTTATAACTAATACAGGGATGTCTCTAAGACCCGGGAGGTGGGGAATTCCCCCGCCTAAAGTGACGTAATTACCCGGCTATTATTGCATTTAAAACAAAATCTAGCTATAAGCTAGACCTTCAGATCCCCTTCTACTTTTTTATTTATCCCTTCTACTTCAATTTTTAGAGACAACCCTGCTAATATGTCTAAAAATATAAAACAAAACACAAATGAATTATTCATGAATATTAAGTAGATGCCTAATGAGGAAGTGTAAATCAATTCATAAATTCATATTAACATTATTCACAATAAGGACCTTCCTAGTTATACTGGTATTTGTTCAAATCAATTGAAGCATGTAGCTTACGTAATTACAACACTCTAAAATTATACTAACTTGAAACTTTTTCTTAAAAAAATGAGCCTGTAATCAATTTGATGTTAGATATTGGGATTTATTGTAACACTGAGTAAAAGTCAACCATCTAGTAGGTTTTAAAGGGGACCAATTGGTTTAAACAGGATACTAAACAATCTATACATTCATGTAACTTCACAAGCAACAAATCAACTAAAAATGCTTGTGGTAGTTATTTCAGTCTTGCATAAAAATCTAGGATGGATAGACACACTGCTCACAACTCTCTCATCTTCAATGAGTGCATTGATAAGCACATGTTTCACTTCCGGCAAATAAACCATCATCATTTCCCTTGGTGAAAATACTTGAAGCAATGTGGGCTGTACTTTCAACATGTGGAGTTACAGCGAGACAGATTTATTTGACTTATTTTCATATTTATTCTACACTTTATTATTGATTATAGTAAACTGTATTGCAAATGCTTTGCAATATAGCTAAATAAAATGAACAAAATAAAATTTATCATAAGATCGTGTAAATTTGGAGATATACCGGTAAGTACATCAACAGGTTTATCATAACATTTTCCACAACATATTTTATCTATCAATCAAAATATATCAGAAGATTAAATTTTAAATGTTCAGTATTACTGGAAATTTTGACTCTTATTTGTAAGAAAGACAATGGAGACTCTGGGTAAATCTAGCAGTTTATCTTATGGTACTATTGCCTGAATTTTCAACATGTATTGGTCATTTGGTTTAATACAGTTTTCCTATCTAGAATTGTTTTTAAAAAGTAATTCAAATTAAAATCTAAATGATTTGTAAGTTGATTCAAGGATATCAATAGGATTTTCTTATTATAAGTACCTTTTCTGAGAAGCCTGGGTCACAGCTAATTTTGATAAGTCCAATATATTCATGTTTATCATGCATTCCCTTTTAAGTATCATTATAAACTTATATATTGATGCTGTATTGAAGCATGTTGATTTACAAAATCACTGACTTTTTATTTCTAAATCAACCGAATAAACCATTATGATCATTGTTTGAATATAGAATAGAATGACATTCACATACAATGGACACTTTCAAAAATTATAATATTTACAGAAGGTATAAGTTAAGCTTTTCCACAGCAGACTAACTAGTTATTATAAACACACTGCAGTCAGCAGAAGTATATTCAAATGTACTGGTACCTGTATACTATGAATTTGATTATGAGATAAAAAAAAAAATAATGCAAGAAGGTTCTGTAATACACTGTATATGAATACATATTTTAGGCCAAATTCTAATGTTCATAGCTGTGAAGAAGCTTTTAGTTAAACAAATCAAATAGCTATAAGCAATATATTGGGTATGGTCTTTCAGTCCTGTTCCTTTTAGATATTGTAATAATGTATTGTATTGATTTTATTTGTTTAATTCATACTTCTATTGAAGGTATTTGACAGTGAATCTTTTAATACTTGGACTGGTATTGGTTTAAATCACCTGTAGCAAAAAACTATTAGTCCAATGGAAATTTCAGCTTCACAGATTATAAACTGAGCTCCAGTTTCACATATGCAATAAATTAAAAATGATACAATACGCTGATGTGTAGGGTATATATTTAAAAATATTTTCTAGTTTAAGAGTTATTTCTTTAGTTTCAAACACAAATTCAATATCCCCCCCCCCCCCCCGAAAATCGGTGGAAAATGATTTCAAATTTTAAAAATGATTTTATCTCTTTGCTTGAATTACAAATTCTTTAAAACCCCTTACCAACAACAGATAGTGAAGTGTATATAAGTCAAGCAGTGACTGATCAACAGTTGACATTCTTAGGCTTTTTCGGTATGAAACTTCCCCAGGACGTGATGTGAAATTAAAGAAAAAATCCAAACCTTGCATATGATTTTGTCTGCTGTAAATTGCAAGTATTTTCAGTGAACTGAACTGTATCTTGATTGTCTATTTTAAGTACTGACCCAAATTTTCAGACTCATCTTAAATTTGTCAGCTATCTAGCTTGTTTTAATACTTAGGACATTTACCATGAGAAGGAATTGCCAAATGAATAAGGTTTAAAGAAGTTTAAATATTTTGAAAAATGATGGGAAACTCTGCTATTTCCAAAAGCAGCATTTTAGTGACAAAAATAATAAGCAAATTCTTTACATTACTGGGATGAAAACCAACATATGGCAGACAGCTCAAAGTCCATCACTGGTGTTGAATTAAGAAATAGAGCTATTAGGCTTTCTTAACTATACACTTATATACAATAGAGTTTACCTAATATTACGAAAACCACACACACATTGTATATTTCTTCAAATCTTCTACTATACACTACCTGATTGATATCAACAGGTCAAGAGTCCAAATCTTAATTCGGAATATAATTACCTTTCGTGTCGGTCGCAACTTTTTTATAGGTAGGAGCAAAGTTGATACAATGTCCACACCAGCTGTTGTAAAACTCAACATTCCAAGCGAACTGTGATCCCAATATGGTACTGTAGAAAGTGGAATTGTCCAAAGGTGGCAGGGGATAGTTTTTTTGGTCGAGGAAATGTGAGGCAGATAGTGCTCATATATGTGATTTAATTTTTCAGAGGATTTTTAAATTATCTAAAATTGGTTTGCATGCAGGGGACACATGGTCCCGACTCTTGAGAATTTTTAAACATTGCAGAATAAAACAAGTACAACTTACATATAGCACTATAAAGAATAGCCAGGGACAGTCTCAATATTTTCTGAAAAATGGCCCTTTTTTCACATTTTCACGGGTCCAGAACCACGCTCCAGTCCCGAGCAACTGCCATAAACTACCATAGGATTGGTAGCTTAATGTATACCCATGCAAATAATCACCAATTGATGGGGGGTCAATCACCTTCTTTTCGAGTGACATTTCGTGTTCTGAACCCACCCTACTTTTCAAGCACAAAACCAAAAGTGAAAATTTTGGCCACAGTTTCGCATTTTCATTCCATATCGGATGAAAAGTGCTACCAATAATAAAGTGTCATATATCAATGAAATTGACATGAGCTCCTCTATCCACAAAATGAATGCAATAAATATTCTACCAATTTATACCCCTCAAATAACCAGCCAAACCCCAGGTTCTCCCTTTATTTCAAAATTTTGACCGGGTCTTTCCTTCGAAACTATCCCCTGCCACCTTTAACTTTTAGAGTTTGTTTCTCTCTCATTTAAACACTTTAAAATCAGAAAGTTCATGCAATTCTGAGTAAAACCTTTCAAATTTGGTCTGATTTCATTGAAAAATAAAAAAGTTATGGCTGTTTAAGTATTACCCCCTTTTCCGGCTGAATCACCTTAACCTGTTTCTGTAAGGCTTTTAAGATACATCATGACTTCTTTCAATCCAAAAGACATTTTTTCTTTAAAAATCAGTTATAACAAGAAACCTTTATCCCTATCTGATGTAAAAAACATTGAAATATTCACATTAATTAACAACTTATAGGAGAATTCAACTCACATGTATCACCTATCCCCCTGCAAATGGGAATAAGAAAAAACACATTATTACTCCTTGCAATCAACTTTTTTGTTTCTAAATGGTACTAACAGGTTTAAAAACTCTATTGGAACACAAAAGCAACCTATTTGGAACACAAAACCTTCCCTTTCATCTTTTCAAAAGGGACAGGTACCTAGAAAATGGCAATCAGGCATCTTACCCGAGGAATAATTCCCCAAATATGCTGAACGGATGATGATGAAACCTAATTTCTCTGTTTATTCTTTAACCAATACCAAAAGATCTAGATTTATTTGTTATAAAGATTGAAATACATGTTTTTCATACAAAGAAATACCAAATTTGATCATCATGACCACACCCCCATAATGAGGTGGGAATACATGCAAATGACAAATGGTTAAAAAATGCACACAAATTCAATTTTTCTTGGTATATTTTCAATAAAGAAGAAACCAAACATATGTGTTTTGTTTTAAATGAGAGAAATTTTATGTATGCTTGAGATTTTATCAAAAGAAATGTGAAATAAAGGCTATTTTTGGTTGTCGGTGAAGAAAATTGAAGGGGGGGGGGTGCTTTTTTGACAATCAGACATTTTAAAATTGTTTATAATGACTTAAAATGCAGATATTAACTATTTAGAATTACATGTAATTACATGTAAATTACATGTAGCACATGTAAAATATATATTTAGCCCTAAAATCAACTTTTTGTCAGTTTTAGCTTGAGAAAGAACAATATTTTACAATTTCTTATCAAATCTAAGGGTTTAAAACTTCATTAAACTGCATGGCTGTCAATTAATTTCAAGAAAATTTCATGAAAATGGCACAATATTATTCAGTTAATCCAAATTCAACCCAAAATCTAATTTCAATAGTAATAATATGCCTATAAAGGGTTTTAATATAAGGACAAACCCAAAATACTAGAAAATTGCACTTTTTCTAAGGACCACCCCCTGCTACATTTTGGCCCCTAAATCTCATCACAGCGTTGAGAAATCATAAAAATTCAGCCAGTTTCCCATTTTACACACATTGAACATCTTTTCTGTACCCATGTTGTTAAACTTAAAGCCTATTAAAAATTTGACATTTTCTTGAAGGTGGCAGGGGATAGTTTTTTTGGTCGAGGAAATGTGAGGCAGATAGTGCTCATATATGTGATTTAATTTTTCAGAGGATTTTTAAATTATCTAAAATTGGTTTGCATGCAGGGGACACATGGTCCCGACTCTTGAGAATTTTTAAACATTGCAGAATAAAACAAGTACAACTTACATATAGCACTATAAAGAATAGCCAGGGACAGTCTCAATATTTTCTGAAAAATGGCCCTTTTTTCACATTTTCACGGGTCCAGAACCACGCTCCAGTCCCGAGCAACTGCCATAAACTACCATAGGATTGGTAGCTTAATGTATACCCATGCAAATAATCACCAATTGATGGGGGGTCAATCACCTTCTTTTCGAGTGACATTTCGTGTTCTGAACCCACCCTACTTTTCAAGCACAAAACCAAAAGTGAAAATTTTGGCCACAGTTTCGCATTTTCATTCCATATCGGATGAAAAGTGCTACCAATAATAAAGTGTCATATATCAATGAAATTGACATGAGCTCCTCTATCCACAAAATGAATGCAATAAATATTCTACCAATTTATACCCCTCAAATAACCAGCCAAACCCCAGGTTCTCCCTTTATTTCAAAATTTTGACCGGGTCTTTCCTTCGAAACTATCCCCTGCCACCAAACTGATCACGTCATCGGTAGAGTTGTACAATAAAGACAGTGCTGGAGAAATTATTAAGAAAATGGGGAACGTCGATAAAAAATATCTTTTGAATGACATGTTTGTCTCCACATACTGCAACACACGGCCTAAAATTGTCTTAAACGGAATAACATTATTTTATATGCACCGACTCCCGTCAAAACACCTGTCTATCATTTTTACCTCCGATGTCTAGAGAGCGGTGAATGTTAGTTTTAGTTAAATGAAACGGTAACTTATTCGTATTTCAACACGCGGTTGTCGTTTAAACGAGCATAAAATAAATTACATATTTTATAATCACACATGAAAAGATCAGCATTTTCTGCAAGTTTTTCTAAAATTGCTCGAAACTAAGATAAATTAGCTGTTAAATGTTAACGATATGCAAATGTATTGACAAGTCGATGAAAGTAATACATCTTTGATTGTTTAATGAGGACTATAAATATAACGGCGTCGTATCAATCACCGGTCTCTGGCTGTGTAACACCTTTCTGTGGTTAACATGGTATGGGACACCTCGATTATCAATGTGGATGAATGTATACCTACATCGTATTCAAAATACATTGTATAATTTTAATTTAATTTAAACATATTTTATTGAGTAATCAAATGGATTAGGCAACAGGCAAAGCCTATATAAACCTTCTCCAAAATACAAAGTCAAGAAGTGGTGTTATAAAATAATCATAGAATACTATAGTGTTCCGATGGGGCCACTTCGACCTTCGCACTTTCGCCTTTAGGTCGAGGTGCGAGAGTGCGAAGTTGCGAAGGCAAAAGTGCGAAGGTGCGACGGCGAAGGAGCGAAAGTGCGAAGATGCGACGGCGAAGCGCGAAGACGCGAAGGCGAAAGTGCGAATTTGCGAAGGCGAAGAGGCGATACTACTATCGCTCCTTCGCCATCGCAACTTCGCACTCTCGCCTTCGCATCTTCGCGCTTTCGCCTTCGCCTTTTTATAATTGTGGAGCTCTCTATCGTTTAAAGACAATTTTAGCTGTATAAAAGGACATATGAGGTCGACGATGAACTTTTAAGAATTTATTTTTAACAGCCTGAGCAGATCCTTAACTTTTTCTAAGGAAGGGGGGGGGGGGGTCCGAGACATTTTTTTAGAGATTTTATTATACATGTATATAATTAATAAAATTACATTTTCCAGGAGGATGGGATCCGGATCCTCTCTCCCCCTTTACTGCATGTGTGAAGTTATTAATACTGGATTTTCCGGGGGGGGGGGGGGCGGACCCCCTCTCTCTCTAGGTCCATACATGAGCAAGGAGTGTCGCATAATGAAATTAGAATGTTTCTGTGTTTGATCCACGGTAAAGAGACAGCTGGTAAGTGACAGGAGTCTGGAAGTGCATATGTATACATTCTGGCGGACATTACATTTTATACGGAGTATATAATGATTAGGCATAGCCAGCATTGGTAAACATATATGTCACGTATACACATTAAAATATTTATAAACATTCATAGTAAGCACAATGGCCTAGCGCATGCGTACCAATAATATCATGGATTAATCGGAAAACCTTGGCAAGTACGGTGCCTGCATCAAATTCTATGTAATCGACCGAGACTTTCTAAACGCTATCAAAAAAGGCGAAGGCGAGAGTGCGAAGTTGCGAAGGCGAGAGTGCGAAAGCGAAGGGGCGATAGTAATATCGCTCCTTCGCCTTCGCACCTTCGCACTTTCGCCATCGCAACTTCGCGCTTCGCCGTCGCATCTTCGCACTTTCGCTCCTTCGCCGTCGCACTCTCGCACTCTGGCATCTTCGACCTAAAGGCGAAAGTGCGAAGGTCGAAGTGGCCCCATCGGAACACCATAATAATCGGATTTAACATTGATACATGAACACATTCATTCTTACATTTATAAACCCATTACCTCATTCATTCACACCGACAGACATTGTATAGAGTTCTTATGATCCAGCCCATTTGAAAGAAACAGTAATTAGAAAAAAGAACTAATAAGTAAAAAAAATTAATCATATATATCTTAATAGGTTCAATTATATATATATATATTATATATATATAATCTTAGTCCCAACTTATTTAAAATTTTCATTAATGATCTCCCGAAATACTTGCACTTGTCTGCTGATCCTGTGTTTTTAAACTCAAATCCAATCAATTGCTTGATGTATGCGGACGATATAATTTTATTATCTTCATCAGCAGATGGTTTGCAACAAAAGCTTAATATCTTGCAAAAATACTGCAATGATTGGTGTCTCAATATTAATACATCCAAAACCAAGATAATAGTTTTCAATAAAGCAGGCAGGCTCTCTAAATCCAAATTTAACTTTGCTGATGTTGAACTTGAATGTGTCTCTGAATACAAATACTTAGGTGTGTCATTTTGTTCCTCAGGCTCATTCTCCTTTGCTCAAAAGCAGCTTTATCAAAAAGCCTTAAAATCATTTTTCAAACTCAAAAAGGACTTTATTTCTATGAATCCAGACATCAAAACCACAATTCATATTTTTGATCATACTATTAAACCTATTTTAATGTACGGAGCAGAAATTTGGGGGTATTTTAATCCATTTGCTAAAAAAATTCATTTTGGTTGTACAATGGACAAAATTTATTCCAGCACACTTTGCGACAAATTGCATCTTAAGTTTTGCAAATCGATACTTGGTGTACATAAATCTGCAACAAACTTTGCTGTTCTATCTGAATTGGGAAGATTTCCCTTACATTTTGATATCATAAGATCTATGTTAAGTTATTGGTACAGACTTGAGAATCAAAGTCAATCATTTCCACTTTTGTATAATGCTTATTGTGAATCAAAACAGTTGTTTCAACAAAATACTCCCTCCTGGTATGGCTCAATTCATGTTTTAACAAACAGCATTGATGGCACAAACAATTTACTGTCGGTAACAAAACAAAAATTCAAAAGAGCACTTAGAGACTATCTATTTAAATATTTTATTAAAGAATGGAATTCTAAATTCACTATACACGCTGACAAAAAACTAAGTTGCTACAGCACTTTTAAGCAAAATTTTGGCCAAGAGAACTACCTAAGATTACTTAAAAATTTTGAGCAGAGGAGAAATTTAAGTCGTTTTCGCATTTCCGCTCATAGACTTAATATTGAAAGAGGACGATATCAAGACATTCCACGACAAGAAAGATACTGTAATAGATGTAATGTCAAATCAGTGGATGATGAAAAACATTTTTTATTCTCATGTGATCATAATAAGGCATTAAGAGATACTCTGTACAAATTAGCTAATGACTCTTGTAAAAATTTTCAATATATGGACAATAACCAAAAATTTTACTGGCTTATGACAACTGAAGATCTACAAGTACTTGTACAACTCAGTGAAATGATTCTTAAAGGTGGAATATAATGGTTATAATTATATGTACAGATTTATTACGCAGTGTATTTACTTTGGTTGGGGGGGGGGGGTTATGTTATGTATAAGCATACTGGCTTGAACACTTTGAGTACAAGTAGACCAGTCTTATCGACTGTGCAGGCACCGTCCCTTGGTACTCTCTGTTTTCAGGCCACTTTGTTTCTGTATAGCTGTTGTATTCACTGATGTGTAAATCCTATACATATATTTCATTGTATTAATGAAACATTTTGCATATTGTTGCCTGGACATTGTGAGCAGTATTTCATTCATTATTTGTTATAATCATGATATTATTATTATTTTTTTTTTTTAAGAATGTATATGCCCCCTGAGGGCCCTTGATTGGTGAATGAATAAATAAATAAATAAATATATATATATATATATATATATATATATATATATATATACACACACTAGTATATATAAACCTTGTCTTAATAGGTTCAATAATTGAAATAAAAAAAAATGTATCCATTATTTCAAATTATTAAGCCCTTAATATACTCGTTTGTCCCCTGTTGCTATGTGCCTATTAAAGGGTGAAATTTATAGGGAAGTTCTATATTTGAACGGCTTTTCCCTTGGGTGTTTCTGCATGCGGGGACACATGTTGAATTAAAAAATAAAATTCAAAATGTATTGAACTAATAAGAACGGAGAATGAATACATGAAATTATTATATAGGATTTTGGTTTTAACCAAACATGGCATTTTAAAAAGATATTTTCACAAATTGATTGAACAAAAAATAATTTCTCGTAGCTGGTGCATGATTACTATGTTGGTGTTTGGCATGATCTAAAACAAAGATTCTCTCACGCACGATAGTTATACATGTATATATTTTTTCTATGTGTTCTTCAGGAATTATCTTTATTGTCATGAACTATTTTATCATTTTTATATGACTAACTTCCCGCACGTCAGTCAGAAAATAATCATAGAAAATGTTAATCGGGATTGGGTTTTTCAACTCTTTAATTACATGTATGTTAAATTTTTGGAATTGAATCTAATGTTAGATAGACTATTCAACTATCAAATCGCTGCCTTTTACTCCCACCATTTTGGCATCTCCCGAAGTCAAGGGTGTCTGATCCGCTTTGCTACTGGATTTATTAATACCTATTTACCTGAATATAAAGAACAGAGGCGTAGTATATCCCCTACTCGGAGCAATGAAGACGAAAGAATTTCAATTCAAGTTAGAATATTAATTTTTGAATTGTATGCATTGTTTTCATTATAAATTTCACGATGGAAGTCAATAATGTGATTTCATTCTATTAACACGACAAGTATAGGATTCCAAATTAGGCTGCACGCCGTTTTTTGCCTAAATCTTGGACCATTCACTGTTCTTAATTGCAAAATTAGGTATGAATGGGTCCTGACTCCATTCTAAAGGTACTTTTATTTAAAGATGCACAGTTTCAAATACCGGTATAGAGATTTTTATATGTTCATATGCCATTTCAAATTCCTGAGTACGGGGGATTTGTCAGACATTGTACGCTCTTGTCCTTTGCCGGGGTTCGATTTGATGGACATGAAGTGATATTTTATGCTCACTTTTATAGAAATATTGTGATGTATTTGTAAAAGAAACAAGCATACTGACCAAATCTGAGTTCCTATTTATCATGTATCGAATGATTGAATGAAATAGACTGTTATATAATAAATAAAATGCTTTCTTTGGCGATTAATGCGGGGTATGGGGGTAGCGACACTACGGGAAAAATATATAATTTTTTTCTGCAATGGTCGCTGCCTTCATAACTAACATGAATCTTTGATTTTTATTGTTTATATTCACACCTTTCATTTAATAAATTATTGAATTAATCGCAAAGAGTAAGTAAAAGTAACTAAATCATTGCTAATGTCAGTACAATATGTACGTCAGATAAAAGAAAATAGTCGTCTTGTATGGGAATTTGAGTCATTATGCTTATTTCGTGCAGTCCGTGATTTTTTTTTATCGAAGGCTGCTGAAGGTTTCGACCAATCGATAAACGTATTAGATCATAATAGTGTAGATTTCAGTCCTTTCATTTTCGATCTATGGAACTGGGAATTACTTATTTCCGTAAGAAATAGAAGGAATCATACTTAGTAAATGAAAATATATATAAATATATTTTAATAGTTATTTTGAAATTTGACACTTTCTATACATTATAGTCATTATCAGAAAATGGTCATATTTCCAATTTCAAAATCGCTTTTGTAGAGAAAGTTTTTGGTTTTAAACTTGGGCAGTCATTTACTGTGTTGTAACAAGAAAATGAATACACAGTGTAAGTATATACGACATATGAAATATTTCTTTAATGACTCGAGAATCAGATATTATTAAAACCTACTAACAAAGAAAGATTTTTATGAAGCATAAATATTAGAATAAAAATCAAACAATAAACATGTAAAAAAAACTTTTAATCAGTAAAGATGATTCCAAAAGAAGTGTGCATTTGACATATGAATAATCTACATGGCACATACCCATCTAAAACTCTACATATATTCAACTATTCATGTAATATGAAAAGAAAAATTATGCATACACACTTAAGAGTTCATATCACAGATTTAGTTTTTTTTTGTGATTAAGTTCTGGTTTGGAATGCGCACCTCTCGTAAAATACTGAACTTTCATTTTTGATCTGTACAAATAAACACACTTCGAAGCATTCTCACAATTGACACAAAACAGAAAATTGCACCCTGATTTATAAAACGGGACTTAAAAACCAGTATTATATTTCGAATAAAACAAATATTTATAACAACGATCGACATTCATTTTTTGACATAATGCTAAAACACACCAAGCAGTCTGCCACATCTGTACAATCGTCATACATATACTGTTTTTTTCATTGGTTGACCTTTGAGGTTATCATAATATGGATATACAGTGGATACATTTCCTGATTAATAATCAGTCATACACCATATTCCTTATATCCATCCAACTCAAGGAACCAGTGACACTGAGGGTCGACAGAGAACCAGCAAACGGAGCGAGTCGACAGAACAAACAACCTCTAAATGTGTAGTTTGTTCATACATGTAAGTGTATTCATTCACCAGCGCCAAAGCACAACATATAAAATTGTTCCACACTCAGTGTGTGACATTATATTCATACACTTCTTGTACCAAATTAGATTGCCCTAAATTTGTTGATTGGCTATCACAAACATGTATATTTTTTTCTCTCGATTGTTGGAATTTGGAATTGGTCAGTTATCCTTTCATTCCCATTGGATACATGTAATTACACACGTTCATCTACAAGGTCAGGGTCAAGGACACTGAATTTGGCCTCCTCATATTCCTGGAGTTCAATATAGTCTGACTCTTTCTCTAAAAGTTTCTCCACGTCTTTGCTGATTTCACTAAAGGACGGACGATTCGGCGGTAACATGTCCCAACATCGTACCATTAGGGCATATCTACAACAGGTCAAAAGCATTAGAAAGAAATACCCTGGAAAAAGCAAGGAACATATCAAAGGCAAGATGTTCCTGCCTCTGAAGTTAGAAGAAGTTGAAAAACAAAAAGCAGATAGATCAAGAGAGAGAGAGATCTACTTACAATTCTGGTTTGCAATGAAGAGGACGAGACAGCCATTTTCCCATCATCACTGTGGAAATGACCTCTCTGGCCGACATACCGGGATATGGAGTGGCACCTGTGTTAGAGTTATGCCTCTTAGTCAACGTTATATTATTAAACACTCTCTCAAACGTATATCAAAATTCAAAACATTTACAGCAGCATAAAAGTATTTCTTATTTCATATCTGGAAAACACGTTATTGTGCGCTGTAGCCCAAATAAACCTTTGAATATTACTAGAACAAGGACAATGGTGATACCGTAACGGTCTTTGGAAAAATACGTGAATACATAATACAGGAAATGTATTGAAGTACTTGCAAAATGGCAAACCTATTCTTTACGTACCCAACGTGATGATCTCCCACATAAGAACCCCATAGGACCACACGTCACTCTTCCTAGTAAAGCACTGGTCGGAGAGAGATTCTGGCGCCATCCACCTGATCGGCTGGGGACCCTATATATGGAATTATAAGTGTTGCCCGTGAAACTAAAATTCTTTAATATTTTATGGAATATACACGTAATCGTTTTTGTCCACACAAGATATTCTAAATACATGAATACATGTATGTATCTTTTTTAAAGAAAATTATTAAAGAAACAAAGTTGATAAATAAAGCAATAACACTAATTATGTACCGTTTGAATGACCCTTCTAAAAAATCAAGTTAAAAAGATTCATGGTCTACTGACCTTTGATGACCTTTCGTAAACCTCGTCTCCTTCCACAGTACGGGAAAGCCCGAAGTCACAGATTTTACACACTCCCTTCCGGTCGAGCAAGACGTTGCGAGCGGCAAGGTCACGATGAATTATCTGTACAGAAAAAAGACAATTTCAGTTTATATATTAATGGTACCAGTGACTTCTTCACAAGTACTCAAAAGGTATAAAATAGCATTCGTTCAATGAACATAAAATAAGTAATACATGTATAATTAAACCGAGCTTACATTTAAAGAAGACAGATGTTCCATCCCTCTTGAGATCTGGAGGGCGAAACTTTTGAGATCTTTGGCAGTGGGAGGAACAAGCTCCTCGCTGTTCGTGGCTTGCTGGGAAGGTCTAAACTTCCGCAGGTATTGCTGCATGTTTCCACCAGCAACGTACTCCATGATAATGTAAAAGGGATCTTCAATTCATAAGTAAAGCATCCATTGAAAAGTATCAACTGAACCAATTGTAATTTCTGCAAAAATCATTGTTTAAATGCTTCAAAAGAATATGATGCCAGATATGATACCTACCTTGCTGAGTACAACATCCCAAGTAATCTACAACGTTTGGGTGGTGTGGAATCTTTCTCATTATTTCTAACTCATGATACAAGTCTTCCTTTTCTATCTCCATCGCGTCATCTAAATACCAGAGGAAAAGTCTGGATTAAATTTTCGAACCTTGTTGATTTTTTGTTAAAGATTTTTAATGAGTTTTTATCGACTTACCACATGTAGTTTTTACGGCAACCATTTCCCAATCAGAATTTCCGTTGATGTTCAGAGCACGCGCCATCATAACTTTTCCAAAACGACCTTGACCTAAATCAATGCCAAGCTGAAGACGTTGTCTGGGGAATTCGTCACTTGGAAGTACACACCTCTGAAGATCCTCCAAGTAAGATTTCTATAAGATAAACATAATTTGAAATATAAAATATTACTTCTATTGAAAGAATCACCCAACCAAAGATCAGTGTATATATATATACCGGTAATTCTTCAATTCAAAATAAAGCAAAAAAGACAAACCAGCTTAATCGTGCTTTCTCCACTGGATTGGTAAGCAACATTGTCCTGAAAAATCTGTTTTGTAGAGGCATTGTCCTATTAAAAAAAGACAAAAATACAAAATTCTCATAATTTTGTTTTCAAATAAATTTTAAAAAGCCTCTTCATCAAAGTAGATCGTATGGGATATTTTACCGATGCGTCAAACTTGCGTCTCCTGAACCAGGTGAGCATCAGTATGGAGAGTATCAGGATCAGGAGGACCCCCGAGGCGGCCCCTATAATGGTGTACAAGTCAGAGTCCTCAGTATCCCCTTTGTCATCAGTGTCTGTCAACCCTGCCACAGCTGTTAAAAGAGAAACGATTGAAAATAAAAAATAAAAAACTAAATTATATATATATATATATAAATCATTTTTCCATTGATATATAAAGGCGGTGTACGAGTAAGACTGAAAGAAAGACAAGAATGAATTCAACTTAAAGAACAAGGCATTAATAACTCACATACCCGTTTGTTTTCCTCTATACCACAAAACTAGCAATAGTTTATCTTGTATCTATGGGTTGATTTTTTTGTGACTTTTTATCCAATTGGAAGATGGGGGAATATACGAGTTTGCCAAAGCACAATTTCTAACTATATTCAGTTTTTGATATATTTAACAAGAAATAAGAAAACAAGATATCTGTGAGCCAATGCTCACTAGTGATATCCCCGCTCTGATGTGAATATGCAAAATAAGCAAAGTCGACATTTAACAGAAAGCTGGCATCCGATTGGTACAGAAATATATCCCACAATATGGCATGCCTAAACAAATAGTGTGTTAAAATTTCAAGCATCTGCGATAAATAGCTGCTGAGAAATCTTTGAGGAAAATTGGTGTGAAAATTTTGGCTAAAATAAACAAAGTACTCATTTAACAGGAAATTGACGTCTGATTGATACAAAAATATATCCCACAATATGGCATGCCAAAACAAATAGTGTGTTAAAATTTCAAGCATCTGCAATAAATAGTTGCTGAGAAATCTTTGACGGAAATTTGTTTGAAAATTTTGGCTAAAAATAAACAAAGTACTCATTACACAGTAAGTTGACGTTCAATTGGTACAAAAATACATCCCACGATAAAGCATTCTTATACAAATACTGTGTAAAAATTTCAAGCATCTGCGATAAACAGTTGCTGAGAATTCTTTGACAAAAATTTGTTTGAAAATGTTTGCTAAAAATAAACAAAGTCCACATTTAACATGAAGTTGACATCTGATTGGTACAAAAATATATCCCACAATATGGCATGCAAAAACAAATAGTGTGTTAAAATTTCAAGCATCTGCGATAAATAGCTGCTGAGAAATCTTTGACGGAAATTTGTTTGAAAATTTTGGCTAAAAATAAACAAAGTACTCATTTAACAGGAAGTTGACGTCCAATTGGTACAAAAATACATCCCATGATATAGCATGCTTATACAAATACTGTGTAAAAATTTCAAGCATCTGCAATAAACAGTTGCTGAGAATTCTTTGACAAAAATTTGTTTGAAAATTTTTGCTAAAAATTAACAAAGTCGTCATTTAACAGGAAGTTGACGTCTGATTGGTACAAAAATATATCCCACGATATGACATGCCTATACAAATATTGTGTAAAAATTTCAAGCATCTGCGATAGATAGTTGCTGAGAAATCTTTGACAAAAATTTGTTTGAAAATTTTAGTTAAAAAATAAGCAAAGTCGTCATTTAACAGGAAGTTGACGTCCGATTGGTACAAAAATATATCCCACGATATGGCATGCCTTAACAAACACTGTGTAAAAATTTCAAGCATCTGCGATAAATAGTTGCTGAGATAAATGCGACAGAAATTTTTGTTACGGACGGACAGACAGACGGACGGACGGACGGACGGACAGACGGACACACAAGGGTAAAACAGTATATCCCCTCTCCTTCGGAGCGGGGGTATAAAAAGTTTTGCTAGAAACTTTGGTGGTATCGAACCCATACCATAAAAACCCTAGATATTTAAAATGAGCTTTTGTCAGGAACTCTAACCACTGAGCCATTTCGGACACAACAAAGTAGGTTGTTTAAGTATTATGTGTCACTTTGGCTACGAATTTTCGGACTTGTATTATTTTTTCAAAACGTTCAATTGTTGGGATACAAAATAATATTTTTAATGTATAGTGGGTCATCTCTCCACGTTTTTGTTGATTGAAATCGGTTTGTTTTCCATTAGACCTTAATTAGACTATGAGAAAAATATGGAGCCCAGACCCACTCTATAAAAGAAAATGCCTTAAAGTTCTAAAATATGACACTATTTGCAGGTTTTGATACGTATACGCCTGTTTGAGTCAACATATTCCAAGTATTGAACATATTTATAGGTTTAAAATCAATGATATATTAAATATATATTGTTTTAAATGATTTTTTTTTTAAAATATAAGATTTATTGATATTTTAATTTCTCAGTAGCTTGTCCGACCGTGTATGGGCATTTTACACGCCTTATTCACCAATCTTCTTCATTGACCCCACAATAAATGCCAATTCTTGTTCCTACATACACGTTATGATTTTCTATTGTCGTTTATGTATGAACGTTGTATATACATTGTATTTTTAGATTTATGCAAATGTAAAAATGCTACTCGTTATAATTTTTACCAAAATAACATGTTGTGTATAATATTATTAACGGGTATCCATTATCTGTCGATTACAAGTTTTCAACTCTCTTATAAACTTGTTAAAAAAATCTACAAATCTACACCTTGTAAATACATGTTTTTAATTTGAGTAAGAGTCCAGTCCAAATATAAATGATATAGGTTATAAATAGTAAAGCTAGTCACGTGCTCAATGAATATTTATAGTATTAAATAAACAGACGTAACTCACCCAGACACGAGTAGCTGTTGGTCCTGTCCAGGACATAGCCACTGTAGCAGCTACAGGTGTACGCCCCCACGGTATTTGTACAGATCTGGTCACATGGCTTCTTGGTGGGCAAGTTACACTCGTCAATATCTAGACATGGCAAAACACTCTACCGTGAGTATACATGTATCTAACATTGACCCTAAAAACTATTTATTACGTTTGAAACAAGATCGTTCTATTCATTAACATGTGACGGGGTTGGTTTTCTTTACACCTGCATATCCAAGGACGAAGTAGGATCAGATTCTCCAACGAAAGATTCGTTGAGGTGTAGAATTTTATTTACCTGTGCAGGTGCCGTTTTGGAAGATGTAGCCCGACTCACACTCACACCTGTACTCCCCCATAGTGTTGATACACGTGGCTGAGCCACAGATCTCACTGTCGTAGCTGCATTCATCGATATCTGTTGTATAAAGACCATGTAATTACTTATTTTACGTCACCTTTGGAATAAGATTTTAAAAGGACATATTTTTTGTAAGGAGACGAAGATTTTACTAAAGGAGTTCAATGTTCTTGCCTTGGATCATTTGTACGGCAATTCCTTGACCATAAGAGTTGTACACCTTGCACGTGTATACGCCAAAGTCCGACACTTGCACAGAATTGATATTCAATACCATATCCAGCTGGTACTCATTATGAAAGACTGTCATTTTCTTTAATCTACAATAAGTAAAATTATATTTTATCGTACCATTTAATACACACACATTCTTGAAGAAAATTGTTCTTATCTAAGTTTCGTAAAAAAAAAAACCATACAGAATATTTTTATAAATACCTGGAAGAAGATGGCAGAATGGCGTCATCAAAGTACCAGGTGAGCAATGTAGGGGCGGGGCTACTCCACACGTGACATGTCAAGTTTTTATTTTCTCCTAGAGTACCATTCATCATTGTGATATCGGCCGTCACGGATGGGCGATCTAAAAATCGGTGGTATAAAAAAATATCAATTTTGTAAAATACGGCTACGTTTTGTAATTTTGCAATTTTTAGAATATCAAGCATTAGAAACCGTTATTAATGGCAACGTTTACGCTTTTGAAAAGAATCGACCTTCTCTGACCTTGAACAGTAATATTTATGTGGTCATGGTAGAGCCTGCCATCTAGGTCAAGGCCACACATGTAGGTTCCGGTAAAGTTGATAGTGAGGCTCTCGGCCAGAAGGTTGAAGTAGATCCCAGTGGAATTAAATATGAAGTATGTTCTTAGGCGGACGTCCCCGTTCATGTATTCGTCTTGGGACCTCAGGTGTACCTCCTTTCCTGTGATGCTGCGGACCAGCCACATCATCTGTTTGAAATGGAATAGTTACAAAAATCTCCGCATTGCATGGATTTGTAAGTGTGTAGAAACCCCAACAAAAAATTTTCGTTTAAAAATTTGAATAAAGATTACGTTTTTTATCTCTCTTAATTGTTATCTTTGATGAATAAATCGTACTTCTACTTTTTGGTTTTTTTTAAATTCAAGAAAATTCGAAAAAAAAAAGAAAAAAGATAAAGCACAAAATCAAAACAAAATAAACAAAACGATGAAGTCTATTGAACTCTCCTGCAATTAATACATTTTGATTAGCTTATCAAGTTTGATAGTAACTATAGATATTTTTTAATTCAATGATTTACAAACTTTTCATTTAATAACATAAATGTTAAAACATGCAATTATATCTTTTAAGATTGAAAGAGACTGGGTTTTTTTCCTCAAATAGAATATCTACAGTTACAATAAAATGAAACATTGCTTTATTTCAAAATACATGTAGGTATATTAATTTGAAGAATTAAATACACAAAAATATGGAGGTCCAAATTCTCAACTCAACTCAAATTTTCTTAAAATGCTCTCAAAATCTCCTTCATAAAAGCAACTCAGAATGTTCTTAGACTTGAGAACATACTTAGACATGAAATGCGTTAAGACGATAAGAAAAAATAACGAGGGGTGTAGAGCATGAGATTCCTTTCAGGGATTATGCACTTGCACTTAGTATTGCTGTTTTTTCCTAAACGGGGAAACGGGGGGGGGGGGGGGGGGGGGGGGGCAGGGGATAAAATTAGTTCTATGACAACAAAATTAAAGTACTAAAATCACAAAGCATCAATTATGGCCTTGTTATTATGGAATTATTCATATCTACCACGACAGCCCAATGCTTGAACGGTTCAAAGATGACTCTTAAATGGTTTTATTTAGTCAAATACCGGTAAATTTTAATTCTATCCCTTTTGTTCTTGCTTTTATATTTGGAAGCTCAAATAGCAAAAATAAATAAAAATCAACAAAAACAAACAAACAAACAAAGCAAACAATAAGGGTAAAAATTCACTAAAACTTTATTGGATATTTGACTTCCAAATCATCAAACGGCGAAAACGACTACATCAAGTGGAATCTAAGTACATTGTGAAAAAGTTAAAGCATATATCAAGAATAAGCGCTCCTAAGAGTATAAAAGTGTATTCTAATTTTAAAAAAACGTCATTTGTCTGCTCAAAAATAAGTCAAGCACCATAGTTGTTTATATGATCTATCAAAGATAAGCTTAAGTGGAAAATTTTCTAACGTAAGTACACCTATAGGTCAATATCCCCTCAACACAAAAAGTGATTTGAGAACTAACACATTTATTTCAATGGGAATTTAAATATGGCTAGTAAGCAGACCTTCTATAGAAACTAGAGGTCAGAACACGAAGTTGTAAAGTGATCACGTATTCAGCACCCCCCTCCCCCGAGTAAATTACGTGCTTTTTATTTTGTTTGTTTTTCACTTTACGTCATTCGTGTAATCCATTAGTTTTTTTTATGATAGGTCGACAGATTTGTTTTTTTTTTAACATTTACCTTAATTGTTCTGGGTAACATTCAAGTGCATATACCAAAAAGTCCAAATTACTGAATCTTAAATTCGATAACATTTCATTCCTTTTCTGGAATCGTTATTTACTTTTAGGAGTAATGCTATTTAGTATGTTATGTTTTAATAAGGTGTCTGATGAAAGTTTTATTGTCATGACCATGCACTCATTTGTAATATAGCAAATAAAATCAAATATTAGACCAAATAAATGAAAGGCTAAAACTGTTCAACTCAAACATATATAAACAAAGCTAACACCTTTATTGAAAAACAATCAATCTGTTTTAGATTTACCCTTGATCCATCGGCCAACTAGGAAAACAAAAAAGCATGTTAGAACACCTAATTCTAGTTCCCTAAACTTCTTACAAAGATTAACAAGTATAGTACAAGGTATAAGTGTAAAGAAGAATACTAGTACATACCGTCGGCACTTTGTCGAAGCCCTGGGCCTTACAGCACAGTTTGAGGGGACTTTTCCCCTCCACGCTGATCTGCGAATGCGTTGGGTAGATGAATTCCACCTTTTTTGTTTGTTCTGTTCCCTTCTGTTCGGTGCGTTCTCCAACTAAATCAGAAGATTTTCACAGTAACTAATTCTGTTTTTGAAAGATCAGAACAGGAAAAACTTTTACTATTTTTATGATAACCACAATTAAAACTTTTCTTTCCATTCTATTTATAAATTTGAAAGCTTTTTCATTTGCGTGTATGCATTTTTGGTCTTGTTTTTCACAAATTATATTTAATTGACGAGTAAATTTTTAATTCTTTTTTTTTTCAGGGGGGGGGGGGGGGCAGGGCAATTTGCATAAAATAAACTTTCTTTTTTAAAATGAAATATGACATTATTGAAATGAAACAACATGAAATAATTAATAACGATTCCCACGCCAGTACAAGTACCTTGGACCTCTATCCTCCCGCGGTCTGACCCGTACTCGTTGCGTACAACACAGGTATAGTTACCCACATCGCTCTCTTGTAGTCTGGAGATCGACAGAATGAATTCCCCGCCAATTTCATCATAACGTTTGATAGAAGTACTGTATCTGAAACGTTATGAGCACTCGTGTTAATCAGGCGCTTCTTTTATAATTAAAAACGCATACAGTTTACTTTGTCCGTTTTTAGGCATTTATTTGTATAGGATGCATGCGAGAACATGTAGAATAATGGGAATTTGATATTTCGTGCCTGGTGTGAGATGACATTGGAAATGATTTGTATTATATGTCCAGATTTAGACGTCCTTGGAAATGCCTTGAAGTTTTGTACTTCATTTTGAGGTTGACGAAAGTAATTATTTTATATCTTTCATTCTAGATTCACTTGCAAAATAAAAAAGGCTAGCCCTTTCAGGTCGGAATATTAATCGTTTTATATCTTATGGTATTATGTAATATAAGAAATTGAATAGAAAAATCATTCTCTTTATACCATGCATTCGTTCTGAGACATTGGAGTAAGATATTAGAGACAGCGCTGTTTTACCTGTCGTCGGTATCGTTCTGGATGGGCGTGTCCCCCTTATACCACACACTTCTGTTGTTGATTTCATCCTGAGAGTGAAATGGACACACCAGTTGCAGGTCCCAGTTCAGCATCCCAGAAATCATGTTCTCAAACACCCCAACTTTCGGCGGTCCTAATAAGACAAAGTATGAAAATATTCATTTATGAAGTTTGATAGCTAAAAAACAATCCAGTATGCCGATATTTTGTTAAACGAGAAATATTTATATCATTTTTGTTGAAATAAAGATTGTTTACTTTGATTTTACATCATACAGTTTTCAGAAATGTTGGAATTAAAGAGGCTGGATATTCAACAAAATTAACCATCAGATCTTCCCTATATTATTTAATTTAAAATGATGTGTTTAGCTATAATTTTTATCATTATTTTATTATTATTATTAAATTATTATTTAGCCAAGAAAAGAATCCGTCAATTTAAACTTTAAAGTTTGAGTGTTTTCTTATATCTCTATACAGAGCTCTTCTTTTCAATGAGATTTGTATGGTCTAAAAATGACCACAACCATCCAGCCTTCGTAATATTTAGTGCGTAGAAACCTAACATGAGGCCAGCTCAAGGTTAGTTTTTTATTACATCGTTCTGTTGCAGACTTACAAGTCCTAAAATTTTACATTCACTGAAAAACCTTAGTAGTATTCCTATGGTCTGCCAATACTAGAGAGAGTACCAGTACATACTGTATATTAACAGTACAGTGCTGTACTTAATTTCTTTATTAGATCGTACCTCTGACGTAAACAACGACATTTCCATCTATCCGCCTGTATTTGTAGTACGCCTGACAGAAGTACTTTCCATTGTCGTTGTAATCGACGTTATTGACGGTGAGGTAGAACAGGTCCGTGACGTCATCACTGACGGAAGATCCGGTGGAGACCTCGTATTTCTCGCTGTCCTCCGGATAGGGGGTAATCATGCTTGTTATTGGTTCCACTCCCTTTGGCCCCCTTTTTTCCCAGAACACCTACAATTATGAACGTAAAATAATGTATATCATCTTACGTGATGATAGACAATGGTTTTCTGCAAAACAATGATGAAGTACGAAACTGCATGTACTTTGAGTTTAAATTAAACAGAAGCTAGGAAATTTTTCTTACCATCCAAAATTTTCAATAATATGTTATTTTTTTATCAAGTAGAAGCAGTGTAATTTCCGAAGTTTTGGTGTGTTTCTAAAATCAGTACTTTCCACAATATTTTAACAAAATCATAACAACAATCTTTTGTAACGCTAACCTGGATTGGCTCCTCCACGTTCCTTGCCCGACATCCCAACCGTAGGTCTGTGTTTGTGTCCACTGGGACAACAAGCCGGGGACTGTGACTGACAGGAGGGTCAACAGAAAAGGTCAATAACTTTGGGCCGTCTGGAGGATGTGAATTTTGACCCCTTCGTTTACCGATGACGTCACAGGTAACAAGTACTACTGTTATGTAAAATACTGCAAAAAAAGTATACTGTATAAGGATATGCATAGTGTATAATAAATGCATGAATAAAACGATTGTTGTATACAGCATCATTTTGTATATGATCAAATACATGAACATCGGATCATAAGATGTTTGTGGATATATTCTCCATAACGATGAAAAATATCTACATGCAAGCCAAACAGTTTGGGTTGTATTATAAGGGAATTCCAGTGAACAATATAGCGTGCTATTATTCTGCCATTATGTAAAAGTACAAGAAACGTCTACATAAGGAACACGCTTTGTGCCCAGTTAAGAAGGGTGACAACTAATTTAATATATATAAGGAATCGGATCCCTTAATATATACCATGAGTAATTTTATAACTCTCTAATTCTACTCTTTCTCACCGATAACAATAAAACGCATCATCAAATCTTGCGTTTGCAGTCATTTAAATGTTTATTTTTCGTGGATGATTGTTTACTTCAACCTGTTTCCACCCACCCTTTGCCCCGTGTTTCTACATATGATGCAATATGTTTTCTCACGCCTGTCTCTGATCGTGATTCTGAACTTTCTCACGTGACACAATAATGTGAAACCAGAGTAATATTTCAGTGAATGTCTAAACGTTATATGTTCAAACAGTCCAGAAGTGGTGCAAACAATGAAAAGACAATTTTTTTCCTGCATGATATATAATGTATTTCATAAGATATTTTAAAGACATTGAAATATGGTATCTGAATATTGCCAACCAAATAAAAGTATATACGTAAAAAGTGCCATTCCTGAATCCATAAACGATGAGATTCGTTTTATTCTTAAACAAAATCAAAGTCTAGTAGCTTAACAAAAAAATATCTGATTGCCCAAAGGTTGTGAAACAAAGATGGCTGGTATTTTGTTTTCCTTTAGTCAATACATTTGGCAGAATTTTAAGTGGAATGTTAATAAATTTGGTAAGAGAACTCCATCAATAACTTTCACAGTTGTTGATATTCATGTACTTGGAATACTTTTCTAGATAAGATAGAGACAACACAAATTACTGATTTGGTTTCCATTGAAGTAGAACAAATACATGCAGATCCTATTATAATAACGCCGATTGAGGGATTAAGACTTTTTACCTGTGTCATATATTGACCTAAACGGATTGAGTTTTAGCTCTAAAGGGAACAATTTCTGTTTCGATGCCTTGTTATCCAAAGTTATATTTCATTGTTTATTCTAATGATCGGTAAATACATACCATTGACAAACCTCACAATTATTCCCATACCGTCCGAGAAAAGATCTAACAAAGATAACTACTATAAGAACACACACAGAACAGAGTTTTCACATATTAAGTCATCCATTTGTTCAGAGAGCACCTAAACGACCAGTGTAGATAAGAGGTGGATGATCAAAATGTGAAGTCCCGAATCTATCGATATCCAGGACGAAGAACGGTGGTACTATCTCCAGTAAGTACAACACGCAGGGACGCTTAATCCATTGCAGAAGAAACATCAAAAAGTATCCCTAAATCCAGTTGTTCAGGACATTGCAAGTGTTCTCAAACTTAAGAACAGTGTTATTTGGGGATTTTTTCGTGTGTTGATCCATTTCTTTTGTAAACCTTTAACTTGTTGAGAAAACATACGAAGAGTCTTCAAATACTTTAACAATCCCTCAATCAATTTGGTTCCACTGAATGAACATATAGCTAAACCTGCAAAGCGTCTCGACCCCAAAACATTAGAGGTATAAGGCGCGACGTCACAATAGGAATTCTTATACACAGTACGCTTAACTGTAAGTTAAACTGGTTTAAAGAATGGTTTCACGGTTTTGTTATTATTTTTACATAAGACATCGCTAGTTCACATGGCACACACTTCAAAATCTCCTAAAGTTCAAGGTCGGTAAATTCGACATACGAGTACACATAATACACTTGTTCAAAAAGGAATATACTTGTGTCTTAATTGTTCCTCACTGACAACCACAAAAACATGAAATTGGTCATTAACAGGGCGCTGGGACATATGCAGGCCCCCCGGGGGTCTCTGTGTGACAAGATTTCTTACGGTCCTGTCACTGACATACACATTTATAATTACCACAGTGTTCAGCTGTATCCATGAGATTCAAATATTAACCTATCTGTGCTAGGTTCAACTGACCTAGATATGCATTTTAGATTTCTTGACTTGTATATTATCAATCGCAGTTGACCACACGATGCAAGCTTCAATTAACAACGCTCATTTCTGTCATCATGAAAATATTGAAATGTATGTCTTTAACTTTCGATGAATTGAAATTAATATCTTTAACTTTCGATAAATTTCTGTTAATGGACTTTAATAGAAAAAAAGTTGTTGATATTATTGTGATAGTCTTGTATATATTGCTTTTACAAATTACTCTCATATCATTGAATAAGAAATTGATATTGATAACTGGTTGCATACATTAATTGGGACTGAATCTTGCACTTTTAACGGACAAATGAACCTTTTCTTACATAAAGTATAACATTATGAATAATTATTAGAATGTCAATTTCGTAGTTAAAAAGAAATTCAATAAAGGGTAAAAGGTTATTTTAAATACTAGAATACAATCGATTTTTTTAAATTTGAGAGTTTTCATGAAAAATTATGTTAATTGCATTTTATTAAATCCTCAACGGCAAATATGTAAAAACAAACACCCAGGGAGTGCTTGCAGACAAGGAGTAAATGGATTATTGGTAATCGGTTAATTATGTCATGTTGTAATTTCCTATAGAGCTGCATGGCTTTGCAGTATATACATTAATAGATTATCTAAATGCTTTGAACAAAAAGATATTGACCAATACGCGAGTGAACGAGGTCCAATTTAAAGGGGCATGGACAGGGGCATATTAAGCCCTGCATCTTGTTTAAAACTCAACGACTGACACCCAAATTTCATTTGATCATTAGAAATGCATTCCTAAAGCATTGCAAATAATAAAAACAGAGAAATACAATTTGACCAAAATTGTGACCATGCCCCTTTAAACCAAAGACACAACACAGCGTCACATAAACAGCATAAAAATACACAACAATAGTGTTCCTTGCACACAAAGCGGAAAATTTCAACCAGATATGCATAACACGATTAAAAGATTCTTGAAACAGGTATTTTATGTCGATTTGTGGAAAATTTATCCCTTTTTCAAGATAGATAAAACTTTTTAGATTAAGGGGTACCCAATTTTGGGAAATACTAATGGGCTTAGTCCTGGCATCGTTTTCTGGCTAAGCATTCTAGCTGAACACATTAAAAACCCTTTGCTCTGTACTCTGTACCCTGGCGCTGTATATGCTGCCTTATTCTAGATTCTTTATAATATCATTGTGATCAATGTTCGATTTGGGTTTGTTTTGGAAGTTGCTACAACATGGGGTGGCCTGTTATTTGTAGTACAAGGTAAAACACTGAGTCTAACACTCCGTGGGGGGAGTTTTTTTCTGTGTTGCGTTGAGTAGGTCCGACATCTTTCCCGTCCTGTGCATTAATTCATTTTTTTATTCCTGTTTATCTATTTATTTATTTTATTAATTTGTACTTTACCTTCAGGTATATTGTTTAGTTATAGTAAATTCTTTAAAAAGGATGAGCTAGATTTGATTCCCAGTCTATGTCTGTTTTCCTGTTATCTTATCACCTTTTTTCAATTTCACCATTGATCAATTCTAAGTGTTAAATGTTTACCAACAGGGAATATTTTTTATGCATTTCAAGTATATGTGAATAGAGGTACTTTATTTTCCTTCCATTCCTATTTACCCGTTTTAAAACATTTTAATTTTGACCGTTCTCTGTGTGAAATAGTCGGTCTGATGATTCCATACAGGTAGTTTATGGTTTTTTCTTGAAATATTTAAAAACCGGGACTAATTTGTCAAAATTGATGGTACAAGGTTTTGTATTATTCCAACACGACGTCGCTGTCACACAAGATATATTGAACAGACCCACACGATATTTCATACTACAATGTACGTTTAATGAAAGAATTTAGAACTTATAAAGCTTCGCTTGGCATACATGTATCTCTAGATTTACTCAAACCCAAAATAAATCTGACATTTTATATTTCACGCATACAATAAATAACCATGTTTTTATATCATGGTAGAATGATTGTGACATTTCAGGAATAAGTGTTTTTCCATATGCGAATGATAAAGAATTATGACACAATGGCTTCAATAATATTGTACTCTAAAGAGTTATCAGTACAAATGATGACGTACAAAGTCCGATAGACATATGTTGTGAAATGTAAACAGAATTTCATACACTTAGTAATTAGCAATAGAGCGACCTAATGGTAGACGGAAGTCGACATGTCGTCAGGATCAAGACAAACATGAAATGTCAAGTTAATAAATATCACAAATTTGATAAACCTGTCATAAAAAATTGCTGTTTTTTATTCATCTATAATGCATTTAACAAAAATATAAATGGAGAAAATTTTGAAATGAAAATAAAAAAAACCTGAACAATACAGTCATAAAAATAAAACAGATAAAATAAATTGTGCTCTAATTGACTGCATACGTGTGTTGAATTAGGTGATAAAATGTAGAGTTAAGCAAGTTACTTACACAAAAACATTCCCTTCTAAGGGTTTCCCAAAAAGTTCAGCGTCTCTGGTACATTAGACATACCCAAGGATCCCCCTCACAGGTCTTTGTTATCTTACAAATAAATTACATGTATATATCTGTCCAGCCATGTACTAGTGTAGAGCACGTACAGAGTCTACATTGTTTACAATCCTACTTACTAAAATCCGGATGTAGGAAAGAGTCAGGTTATTAAGATCGCTTTATTACTAGCCTTTGTTATAAATCAGCAGTTTCTTTTATATAATTCATCCCCAATTTTACAAGGACCAATGAAAACAGATATATTTTACATGTACAAGGACGAATGAAAACAAATATATATATTATTTTTTTATTTTTTTGCGCAATATTAAATCATTTCAGATTTTTGATTTGATATATACATGTACATGTATTTACATGTAAGTGTAATCAATATTTAGGATATATGTATAATACATGTACTCATACCAATGAGAAATATTGTAAACAATATTTTTTAAGTACAACATATTTAGAAATAGCCTTTCGAAATACGCAGCTAACACTCTAACTAATTCATTAGAATTTCTAATTCTAAAATCATGCTTCAAGCGTTGAGCCGCCGCCCCTCCCCCGCATTCGACGACCCCCCTCCCTTTTCATAAACAAAACCATTTAAAAGGAACCACGTTTTCGTTTCTTTTCATGGCATATTTTTAATGACACTTGTTTTTTAACAAGATATTTTTGACTACGATCATGTCTCCTGTCTTCTGAAATCATGACCTCGATCTTTAAAGAATCGCAACGGTGACCAAAGGACGACACCCCCCAAACACTGGTATAGCAGTGATGTGCGTCGAGAAGCTTTGGGTTAAAAGAAAGTATGCAATTCAAGTCTCTGCTGGTTCACACACACACAAAAAAAAAAGTTTTCTTTTCACGCAAGGAAAATATAATTGGATGGTTTTCTAAATAAATGTGTGCCTAAGTTTTGTTGCAGTACAAAGGAATTGGTTACCCCTTCTTTGTTTGGTTTCATGTCTGTCAACTAACTTGTAATTACGTGAATTTTGATATTTTTAGATTTTATTCTAAGTGCTTAGGAGTACAAAAAAATAACCCGAAAAACTTTTCGGCTGAGTATATGATCTTATAAAAATCTGTCATATGTTTCTTTGAAAATGGACAATTTCGCGATTGGTTGGAAGGGTGTGTGTAAAGGGGGGGGGGGGGGTATTGTGAATATAACTTGCAGTTATATCACGAAAGCAAAGGAGCTATATTCGTTATAGTTGAGAAACAGGGGTTTAATTATTTCTGAGTAATCGATTTATCATTTGCATCAAATTCCTTTAAGAATGCAAACAAAACAGGTGCTGTTTTTTCCACGTTCATTAATTTAGAGTTTATTCTCTCGCGACGTTTTTCTTTGTCATTGTCTCGAGTGTATTTTTAGCTTGACCCTTTCTCGAAAATCTTAATAATGAAATAGTATAAAGGTTATCAACATTTCTTCTGAATGCATTAGTATAATTTAATGCTAATTGATTAATAGGACATGCCTTGAAAGCAGAAATGTAGATCCGTGTCAAAGAATATAATTAATAGATAACAATTTTCAACGGAACGGAACATGCATTAAATATACAAAAAATTAATTTTTTTGGCCATAAAAACCACGGTTTTATGACTGTCTTGCTTATTTTTGTAATTCTAAAATGCAAATGAATTATATAAAGTTTTTTTTTTTTTAATATAAATTATTATGAAATTCTACAAAAGGGTCTATATACTGGTTCATAAAGCATCAAATGTCGGATTGTAAAAACTAGACATTTGTTGTAATAGGGCTTATATAACTAGACACGCATTAGTTTATAGTGGGAAAAGCCTGTATGCATATCTGTAGTAGTTTCAAACTTTTATAAAAAGAAATGTCCACAAAATTCTGAAATATTCAATAAGTTTGAATTTCTGATCATATTCAGTCTGTTAAATTTTGAGTGTCGAATACTATAAAAAATATCTCAGAAATTTCAAAATATTTTACTTTTGATCTGAATGAGATAAACCTTTAAGAACAAATGAAGGAGAATGGTCTATGTGAACAGTATAATGAAGAATTCGTATTATTTTCTGACGGCATGCCGTTTCAGACTCAGCCCCAGGATTGAATGCGAATGTTTGATCGAAGGAGATTAGTACCTGTCCATAGGTAAAATTAACTGAATAAGAGGTAGCGAAGGAGTATGTACATGAGATTTTGGGGTAAAAACAAATAATGATAAATAAAGTTCCTTTGCGTTCCTCTGAAGACTGTATATAGACGACTTTGTTCATAGACCCCATATACACGGTGACAAACCATATCGTACATGTGATATATATACACTGCAAGTTCTACATGTACTTTAGAGTAAATGTTTTCATGCAGATTTGATGCCTTTGAGCTTTTCGTTTAATCGTCATGGTTTTTGGTTAATATATATGCGGTCTTTTATATACATCGTATATAATTATATTTACATTACCGAATGTGTACGATATCACGTTGCAGTGTGTGTATGTTTGTATTTATATGGTTGAGAAACAAACACAATACACGTAAAATCGTATATCATAAGTAAACATAAGTTCATCAATCTCAAACTGACAAGACCACTTTACCAATCTATGTGTGAAAACTTACAAAGAATGGTGTCCTCTATTATTGATGACGCCATTGTCTCATTTCCAAAGAATTTGAAACAACCCAGATTCAAAAAACGATAAACCATAAATTTGATGCCAAAAAATATTTTACAAAGGTCGGTCCCCTCTTGTCAGTTATAGTGATATCTTTTATAAGAAGTAAAAATTGAAATAAACTTTATAAGATGTCTCTTTTTCTCTCAGCTTGCCTCGCCAGAAAGCACTGTATGATGTATTATTAGTATTAGAGGTAAGTGGATAGGGCATATGAGGCTGTTTACTATTTATACCTATGACACCAACCCACAAGACCCAGGTTCGTTCCAGGTAGACTCAGGTAGTGTTATCCCTCGCTCACTTACCTCTCTTTGTTATCTCCATTAGGGGCTTTCACTGTATCATCTTCTCCAACTATCTGTCACAGACTTCACAAAGATATACTCAAACTTTTTTGTCTATTCCCTAAATCCCTTAATTAGTCGTTAATTCTTTTCAGTAAATTCCACCATTTTGTATCTGCTCTGTTTGCCTATAAATAACACGATACCCCTTCAGAATGCACACCAAACCTGGCTAGGTTTAAAAGACACAATTTAAAAAACCATTGGACTATGAAGTAGATCTCTATCTTCTCTGGCAGTTCGGCCTGAGAGAACACTTCTTTCGTTTCGACGAACAGTTCTGTTGTATACCTGAACGCGTTCCCTTGTATTTTCTATGCTATTCAAACAACCAAAGTAAATGATGTCGATTTAATTAATCACAATATTAATTCTTTCATAAATCAGAATTGTGGGATGCGAGGTGACTGATTTAAAGACCATTTGTGTGCAATTTTATTTTGTCCCAAAACTCTTAAAAAATCAAACCATTGTTGTTCTGTACCGCAATTTTACATGCTGATTTGGGAGGACGTTTTAAAGATTTTTTTTCACGCTGGCAGATTAACATAGCCGTAATTATCAAGGACTAGAGAGAAACTTTTTATGGAATGTTATAAGGGTGCTAGTGAACTTTAAGACCATTGAAATTCTAGGAAGCAGGGGCAATTAATTGTGGGTTTAGGTGTATGGATGTAAAAGGAAACCACTACAGGATTTTTCTCTAGATCTGTGAAATAATCTTCAATACATTTCTGCGAATTGTATAATTTATGATAATTATACAAACTTGCAAACAAAACATACAATATTTTAAAGTTCTTTTTTTATTCAATTCAATATTTAATTTAGTACATTTACATTTGTATACACTAAAAAACGATATTAAACTGATACAAGAGGTCAACGTTATATTACGTGTACATGTTTATATAATTTATCATCAAGATGGTTGTAAAAAGTCTAGTATTTGTTAGTTTAACAAAGTATAATTAAGGTTAATGGTATCGAATGTTCAATTTAAAAAATTTGCAAGTTGTATGATGAAATGAAACGAAATACTTATGGTACATATAAATACTTAACGCAACATACCCTATAAACATTCAACAAAGAACATTTACAACCAAGACCCCCCCTCCCCCGACACACACACACACACACATAGTAAATAACTTACTACAATAACTCCACCCAAAACTGATTAACGAGGCTGTATTTTAAAAGCTTGAACGTTTGTCTTATAATCAGCCTCATACTTTTTTCTGCTATGTAATTAATATTTCCTTGAATTAACCACAAAAAAGATATGTGGTAACACCGCCTTAACTAAACATTTTTACGTTAATAATTAACAAGCCCCCGAGTTCATGCCCATGCATAATGACATACGTATGCTGTACTGTATTGTATTGATACGGTCTCAACTTATTTTCAAGAATAAGGTTTTCCATCAGAAGTTTATCTTGCTATATATTTATGTACAAACAAAGCGTGAAAGACGATTGTCCAATTTAGTTTACACATTTATATAGTAGTTAATTAGTCAAAAGACATTCTTCCCTGCAGGTTGAGGAGTAGCTGTAGGTATGTAGCATGTGTAGCTCCTGGTCTGAATCAAAGTACTGAAGAACTAACGGGAGTTGATTTTGTCGATGTTTATTTATTTTAAAATCAATGATATGTTAATTTGCATGACAAGTACATATAGTTTCTAATTTGAATTACGCACATTTTTATAATTTGAATTTTTGGACTTTTTCGACAAGAATATCGAGAAACCCCATTTTATAATCATGTTAAATAATATTTAAAGATAAAATTAATTCAATCAAACTATGTATCAGTGATAGAAATATTTCTCGAAAATTGTATGAATCCAAGCAATATTGAACTATAGTCTCGTTCAACCAAACGCTCGGCTGACACCGTAAATCTCTGACAAGACAGCCGAGCGTCGAGTTGAACGAGACTATATTGAACTTTGGCGTAGGAATACATACGACTACAAAAAATATCTAAATTGTTCCTACCATTTAAAATCTGACTATTTTCAAGGTATTTATAAATAAGTTTACTTGAAAAACAATGCTTTAGCATACATTACTTCGATTTTATCAATTATTTTTAAGAACTAAGTCTCGTCAGCAGCAATGATTTGTGCTGAGGTCCAAACACTGTTCCACTTTAGGTTTGTCTGAGTAACTGCATAGGAGAGTTGATTAAAATCAACTCCCAAAATCAAAGTACTGAAGAACTGACGGGAGTTAATTTTGTCGATGTTTATTTATTTATTTATTTTAAAATCAATGATATGTTATTTTCTATGACAAGTACATGTATTTTCTAATTTGAATTACGCACATTTTTGTAATATGAATTTTTGGACTTTTTCGACAAGAATGTCGAGAAACCCCCATATGAATAATGTTAAATAATATTTAAAGATAAAAATAATTCAATCAAACTATGTATCAGTGATAGAAATATTTCTCGAAAATTGTATGGATCCAAGCAATATTGAACTGTAGTCTCTTTCAACCAAACGCTCGGCTGACACCGTAAATCTCCGACAAGGATTTACGGAGACAGCCGAGCGTCGAGTTGAACGAGACTATATTGAACTCTGGCGTAGGAATACATACGACTATAAAAAATATTTAAATTGTTCGTACCATTTAAAATCTGACTATTTTCAAGGAATTTATAAATAAGTTTCCTTGAAAAAAAATGCTTTAGCATACATTACATAGAATTTATAAATTATTTTCAAGAACTAAGTCTTGTCAGCAGCAATGATTTGTCCTGAGGTCCAAACACTGTTTCACTTTCGGTTTGTCTGAGTAACTGCATAGGAGAGTTGATTAAAATGAACTCCCAAAAATCGAATGGACGACCAGTTCGTCCATCCGATTTTTTTTTCAGACCGGGAGCTACAGACCTACAGACCTGCAGCTAGTTGAGGAGTTTTGTTCTGGGAGCAGACCAATTTATCATTTAAAATCATTAGAATTGTACAAAGTATAGTTAAAACATTATTCAAATCCTATATGTAAATGTTTTCATATTCAAAAAGGAAATTAGTTCAAAATCAATGTGTGTCATCTAAATTAATAAATAAAGTTAAAGCTGATGAAGTATTAAAAAAACTTTACAATTATTTAAAGGCCATGAGTTACTAGTATGTAAAATCGATAAAAACTTTTAGAAACTGGTTTGCTTTTTAATACATTTAATATAATAATGTAATACCCAAGACCCCCCCCCCCCCCTTGCCATGCATGGTGTGGCTTATCAAATGTCACTGCATGCATGTTAGCTCATTGGACTCATTAACCTTTTATCTGTCACCCAAACTTAATTCCATTTGCGGCCCTAGGCCTCTCCTTTGTGAGTCGGGGCACCATCTTTTAAAGACTGTTACACTGTCGATATGTTTTATGAATAGTTCAAAAAAATATTTTTGCTCTATGTGTGTATTTCCACTTTCGGACATGTCTAAGAGAAAAAGAAGATACCCGGAAAATGATTGTAAACAAGATAAGGCTAATCTTTTTGAAAATATGTGTGCTGATCGCCCGGCTCCTTGGAAATAGGCCTTAAACCTCCCCCCCCCCCCCACCCCCCCCCCCCCCCCCCCCCGGTGGAAAAAATTATCGTTCCGCGTATTCGAAATGAGACAAAATTATTAAAATTTACAGCATGAGAAATTCATTAGAATGGTTGATAATTATCTTATCATTAGTTCATTTCAAATCTAATTTCGATACAAATATCAGAACTTTAGATTTGTTATGTGAATCGAATTTTTTGAGTATGAGTTAATATTATAAAAAAAAAATGGCGGATCCGGGAGATATTTTCGGTAGTGGGGCAGAGAGCGACGAAGGTTTGTCAAATAAGCGTTATGAGAACTTATTTACTGCGTTTGTTTGTTAAATTAAAGATTTTATTTTAAAAATTGGGCTTCTTTGATTGCACACTTCATACATTGACATGAAATGGCGAACATTATTGTTGCTTCTAGAGGAAATTCAAACTAATTCGAATTTTGCCGCAAAGCTTAAACATATTGAATATTTTATTTAAGTTTGACATGGATATGTTGAAAGAAATAAACAAGATGCCTTAATTTGTTCGTTGTGAAAGTTTGTTTTGCACATTTTTCAAGAAAATCAAATATAAACAATAACAGATACTATTTGTACACAGGAATCACAGGCACTGGATATTGTTTGTCCATTTTTATACTTATTTATATTTACATTAACTTCCATTGCCCATGAAAAAAATCAGCAACTTAATGAATAAATTCTATTTAAAAAATGTCAAATGTAACAAAAGAAACCCCTGGTCCATAAATTATTTAAACTGCTGATTTGTGTGACTCAACAAGGCCACATACCATTGTGGGATCATTAGATTTCATTGTGGCTCAATTGTGGTTGAATTCATGGGTATCCCTCAATCACGAATTAACATCCTCCATGAAATAATACATTAGATTTTGATGTTATATTTCCTTTTGTAGATTTAAGAAAAGACACGAAAACTTATAAAATTTCAGCAATCCACGAAATTGGCCTCCACAAATATTACTGATTCCCCAGTATTAGGAAATCGCTAATTTATTTCTTATTAATTTTTCTTTCTTTGAAATTGTTTATCCTGTTAACCAAGAATGTATATACTATATAGTATACAAACTGAGAAATATTTAATTGTACTCCTCTATAGATTGTTTGATTTCTAAAGATAAGATTTGTACCAAACATAGCACACAATCTCCAGATCTAGGAATCCAATGTAATGGGTATTAAGTCATTTGGACAAGGTTTATCCATGTTACTCACTAGATAAAGTTTGATATTATATGCTTTTATGCTTGATAGAGAGTCACGGATCCCCAGCAAGTGGAAATGGAAGTCATCATTCAGAGAGTCCAGTTGGAAGTCCTGCTGGGTCAGGGAGTCCAGCCCACAGTGGGTCTCCTCCAAACAGCCCAGGGGCAGGGTCTGGATCACCCACCAGTCATCACTCTGGATCTCCAGAAAGGTCCCAGTCAGCTACTCCAGTTGGATCTCCAGCATCTCACAGGTACCTAATGCAATATGCATGGTATCGAAAGACACTTTTTTAATTGATGCTAAAATAATGCTTAATCATGAACGTTATTCTAAATGAGTGTGTGCATTCTTGGCTATTACTTTGAATACCGAAAAATCTTAATAAATAAGCTTTATGGTATTCCTTTTTGATGTTAATTCATTTTAAATCATTCAACAATACCAGGGGTATAATTTTCTGTATATAAAGGAAATGAAGAAAAACATCATAATCATTATAATTAGAATGTAACACTAACATGAAATAAGTGACTTTTATGTTTTTTGATTTTAAAATTCATGAATGTGATGATTTGTTAGGTCAGGGAGCCCAAGAAGTGGATCTGGTTCACCAGCAAGGAGTGGGTCTGGAAGTCCTAGAAGTAGGTCAGGTTCTCCAGTAAGAAGTGGTTCAGGTTCACCTGCTAGAAGTGGTTCAGGTTCACCTGCTAGAAGTGGTTCAGGTTCACCTGCTAGAAGTGGTTCAGGTTCACCTGCAAGAAGTAGGTCTGGATCTCCCGCAAGAAGTGGATCAGGCTCACCTGCTAGGAGTCGATCTGGCTCACCAGCAAGAAGCAGATCAGGAAGTCCTAGGAGTAGATCAGGAAGTCCTAGAAGCAGATCAGGAAGTCCAAGGAGCAGATCAGGAAGTCCTGCTAGGAGTGGGTCTGGATCACCTGCAAGGAGCAGGTCTGGCAGTCCAGCAAGAAGCAGGTCCAGAAGCAGGTCACGAAGTGGAAGCCCAGGTATTGAAACTCATGATTTTTATTCCAGTTTGAATGATTATGAATATGTACATTTTTTAAAAAGACCAGTTTTAAAAATGGCCATGTAGGTAAATGTCATTAATATTGAGTAGCTGAAACTCATGATAACAACACTTTTGAAGAAAAAGAAAACAGAGCATAAATTTGGTAAATTATTTTTTAAAATAATGCAATTACAGCTCAGCATTCAGGAAGTGACAGTGGGTCAGACATTGGTAAAAAGAAGAAGAAGCAGAAAAAGGAAGGGTCAGGATCAGATTCAGATAATGATGTCAATGGTCAGTTCTAATTGCCAAGAGTGGTGACCTTGCTCTCCTCTTTTTCTTCAGTTTGATTTTCAGTATTACATGCTAAATGACTGTACCTGTCTGTCACTTTTTTACAGCTACAGTTGGTGATTTATTTGGAGATGCTGATGACATTAGCTCAGATGAGGAGGCCAAGACAAGGAAGTCTGATGCTGAAGATGATGAAGGAGGAGGCTCTGATAGGGAGAGACAGGTTATCTATCACTGCTTATTAATACTGTACACTCTCACATGTTTCACAGTGGTCCAAATTCATTTTGTTTGATATTTTTGCTAAAAAAAATATATCTGTGAAATTATGAAATGCATTAACTTGTAAAATAATGCTTGTCGAAGTACAGTAAAACTTCCTTAACTGAACTAGAAGGGACTGTTTAAAAATTTCGAGATATCCAAGTATTCAAGATGTAGAGGATAAAATACATGAAAAATAAGTAGTTGGGACTTACAAATCACATCAGCATATCCATTGTATTCGAGCTATCAGTGTTCAAGATATGTATACAATTGTCCTAAAATCAAATTAGAATCAATAATCGGAACCATGCCAAAAATTTAGGGAAATCTGATATAGTTAAATTATTATTAACACAACACTTTTGGAAGGTCATATCAAAAAGGAAATAGTGATTGTTCTTTGTTGACACTTATTCATATATTTTAAAGAATCTGATTTTTGTTGTGTTCTCCAGGCTCCTGTAATTGATGATGATGAAGAACAGGTAGAAGAGGAAGTGCCAGAAACAAGAATTGAGGTTGAAATTCCTCGCATCATGACAAACCTCGGAAAAATTCTGCATTATGTGAAACTGCCAAACTTTCTTAGTGTGGAAACAAGGTAAGGGAAATAACTCCTGATTACTTGTTTTTAGTTTCGTATGGTGAGGCATCTGTCACAATGGATTGGAATCTACTTTATATTACCGAAGACATTATTTGTGTTTGCATTTATGTAAATTGAAATAAAATAACTTTTCTTTTAGGCCTTATGATAATCAGACCTATGAAGATGAAATCGATGAAGATGAAGTGTTAGATGAAGAAGGAAGAGCTCGGCTTAAGTTAAAGGTTTGTTCTAAAAACAATCATTTTTAACCTCGCTTTAGTATTAGTAGTTTTATTAAAAACCTCTTGAATTTGTATCATTTTAGGAATGCTATATGTTCTAGTTTTCCTTAGCCCCAGGAGAATATGTTTTTAACTAAAAAAATTATCATTGTATTGTATTTTTACAGGTAGAGAACACAATTCGCTGGAGAAAGAAAAACAACGAAGATGGAACAGAAGCCACTGATGAGCTTGGTAAACCCATCAGAGAGAGCAACGCCCGTGTTGTCCGCTGGTCGGATGGCAGGTCTGATTCCCTTACTAGTCAAAGCTTATAAAATTGTTAATTCCACGCATTAAAAATATGATTTAATATGAAGACCATTTCTATATTACAAGTTGCTCAATAAGTCGAAACTGAAGTTAGAAGATCTGTGTGTCATGTTAGTGTTGATTGATTGTTGATTATTGTTAATAACAGCATGTCTCTTCACCTGGGAAATGAAATCTTTGATGTGCACACCATGCCGATACAGGGCGACTTCAACCACTTGTTTGTCAGACAGGGAACCGGTCTCCAGGGACAGAGCATATTCAAAACAAAACTAGCATTCAGGTAACTTAACCAGCAGCTTTTTGTTATGATATTCCAAAAAATTTAAATCTTCTTGTTAAACTTCAATAGAATTACCTTGATCATCAAAGATTTGATAAAAGACACTAAAATTGATGTTATTCTAATGTATGGTATTTATCTTTTACCTTATAACATATTTAATTAATTATCATTACAATATATCCATGTTATATGTCCTACATGTAACAATGATTTTTTAATAAGAGATACAAGACAAAGTTAGTGAAGTATACAGTTAAACCTAGCATCAGTAGCTTACAAAAATCTATACATTCCCAATTACTGGAACATGTAGTAGGTTGGACAAGATCTGTAGAGAGACGTAATGTTGTAGATTTTCTAAAATGATTATGTCTTTATCTTTTTAGTAAATTTTTCATAGGAGTTGTTTATTTCCAATGTTTATTATTTCTTCCTTATTTATGCATTCAGTTCTGAAAAAAGTTGTATTTTTTTTGTCTGTACATATTAACAAAAACAATTCTTTTTTCTTTTTGTTTGTAGACCTCATTCAACAGAATCCGCTACGCACAGAAAGATGACATTGTCTTTAGCAGACAGATCAACTAAAGCACAAAAAGTCAAGGTCCTTCCAATCTCAGGTCGTGACCCTGATGCTCATAGAAGTGAAATGATTAAGGTGAAGATCTTCAATACTGGTCACTTTTTTGATTTTTGCTCATTTTGAAGGATATATTAAAGCAGAGACATAAATAACAGAGATTGGCAACCGATCGAAATCTTGCGAAATCTCGCGGTCCCTATTGTAAAGTGTTTCCAGTTTAAATCAGTATATCTTTCTAATAAACAATTATATCAAAATATAAACAGCTAAAACCGATTACCAAAACATTCAAAATATTATATTTTCATGAGTTTATGTCGTATAAAAATTATTAAAAGAGGAGTTTTAGGAGGCAGTTGGCTACCTGTCGTCTGATATTTTGCCGATGGATTATAGCTGGCCCATATATTTTCTATATATTTATCGTATTTTTCAATTTTTTGTTTCAAAAATGTCCAATACCTATGCACACTTTTTGTTAAAACAATATACTTTTGGTTTAAGATCATTATCTCAGTTTACTGAAATGTAGTTCTCAAAGTAAGGTTGGTCCTATACCATTTTTCAACAACAAAACAGAGTATATACTTAAACTGATAGCAGTTAAACTGATATTTCGGTTATTTTGATATACCGGTAATAATAAAACATGAAACCAATGTAATTACATACAAAATTACATTATTATATAAAGTTCAAACTTGTTAAAAAGGTAAATGGACTTGAATATTTATTTATTTAGAAATCTGCTTATTCTAAGAAAAGTTTTCTCCCTTTGTACATGTAGTATAATAAAACAATATATTGAATTGTAGAAAGAAGAAGAAAAATTACGAGCCTCCATTCGAAGGGAAAGTACCAGGCGGAGGATGAAAGAGAGAAGTCTGCATCGTGGCCTCAATGCCCGCTACCTGGAAGATGGAGAGGATGATGATGAAGGCGGAGTGTCGCTGAATGATTTGAAGAAGGAGTACAAACAGAAACGGGGTAAGTCTCAGTTATAAAGATGAGATCAAATCAACCATGTACAGTAGGACAGATACAAAATTGAAGAAAGAGAAATGCAGAAAACCCGACTAAAATATGTTTATTTTTATTTTTATGTGTATATTAATTTAAAGCAAAAATACCTGAATAAGACTCTTAGCTTCAATCCAATTATCATATTAATTTTGACACTACATGTATTTACACCACCTAACAGTAATTATTCAATTCTGACCAAATGAAAATAGTCTTCAAAAATACGTCATTTTAACAGGTTTCAGTGTAACACACATTTGTTCTGATTTTGTGTAATTGATTTATGAATTAATAGACTGTGTATTTTGACATTTTTTTCAGCTGATCGGTTGACGATTTATTCATCTGACAGTGATGACTCATATTCAGATGGAGAGAAGTCTGGGCGACTGATGAAGGCTAAGAGAGGTGGTAGTGATGAGGTAGGTGTAACAGTTACCAATGGTTACCAGATACAGCACAGCGCACAATAGAACAAAATAATGGATCAGATACTGTATAAATTATTTATTTTACGCAAGTACATCATTCTGCAATTCTGCTTTTTTGCAACAAATCGCAAGAATATAAAAACATGAATGCCAAACTTTTATTATAATTTCTTACTTTTTAAATGTCTAAAAATTTAAAACAAGATTTTAAAATCTGCTAGGGGTGTTTTTTGTGATAATTTTTAACCAGGTTTTCCAAAGGAGAAATCCGGTTATTAAAATGGTGAAAATCGAGGGGCGGGTGGCTGCCAAAAGGGTACCCTCATTGTACGGATAATTCCTCCTACAGTTCTCAAGATAGGAAGTTGTTCTTTTGCACATTAATTGTACATATATCAGAGGTGTGCATAGTACTAGGATTTTGATTTCCGATTATTTATGAAAAAAATACCAGCTTTTGAACTTAGTCACTTTTTGGCAAAATATTGCATATAGGGTACCCTCATTGTACAGATAACTCCCCCTTCAGTTCTCAAGATAGGAAGTTTTTCTTTTGCAGATTAGTTGTACATATATCAGAGGTGTGCATAGTACTAGGATTTTGATTTCCGATAATTTATGAAAAAAATACCAGCTTTTGAACTTAGTCATTTTTTGGCAAAATATTGCATATAGGGTACTCCATTTCACTGGATATGGGTTGACATGGATTATGGATACAGTTCATATAAATGAAAACCCGGTTTGCCGTCACATTGACAGCTTTTCACTTGTTTGCGTTTGATCTAAAGTTTGTACATAGTGAGTAAAATATGTCTCGGCACACAGTTAATAGTAAGATCCTGCAGATTTGTTGTACTTTAATTATCGCACACGAATTTTTAAAGGAATTTTCTTATTTGACCATTAAACATTATTTAAGATTATGACATTCGTATCCAATCTCTATGTGTATTTAGTAAACTAAACATTAGTGTGCATTGGTTAATCACTAAAAGGGATTACCTATGCTAACAGTTACATCAACTTATAACTATGCAGTGTATTTCCTTTATAGTTTCCTCTTGAAATTCTTTTCCAATAAACTAATAGGAATTACCTATGTTGACAGAAAGATCAACTTGTACTTATGCAGTGTATTTCCTTCAGTGATTGCTCTTCTCTGAATTTCATTCCAATAAGCTAATTGCTGTTTCCCTCTTCCTCCAGTGCTAACTTGGTTGCTTGACTGAATACTTTTAATTACCTCTACATTTCTTTGTATGGAAAACTCACAGGTCACATCATGCTTCTTCTAAGGTGCTATTATTAATGTTATTTTGATAACAATTTTTACCAAAATGCAATTGTGACACACCAGTCATGGAGTGCAAACTTCTAAATTTAATTCATAAAACTGACTCGGTTATTGATTGTCATAAGTTGATTAGTTATGTGCAATAGTGTGGTTGTGGCTAGAAGGATTGCCTCCATAGATCACACAGGCCAAGTTTTTATATGCTCAGGTATGGCTGTGTGTTAGCTTATTTCTGTTGAATTTTATTTAACTTTATACAAGTTAGAGATACCAGTAATCAAAATTTGTCAGTAAAAAAAGTTACGGTGGAACTGGTTCTTGTCTCAATATTAAGTTAAGTTGAGCGATGGACTATTTATGAGATATTTTTAACAATTATTGGCTTATCAATGCACTTGAAAAAAAAGAGCCAGTGGCTTAAACAATGCTATATATATACATAAAAGTAAAAATCTTTTGAATGGCACCTACACTGCATCAAGGCTATGTAGCAGTACATGTATATTCAGTATTTGAACTTTGTTTCTTTGCACTACCTAGATTCTAATTTGAATACATTGTGACCTTATTTTTGGACAATGCTTTTCCTTTATTGTGGTGTAAAAAAGCATTTTTAAATTCAGTACTTTCAACCTATCAATAAATGAAATCAATAGTAAATGTTCATACAAATAAGAAATGGGGAATCATTTGCTCACCTGAGCTGAATGCTCAAGTGAGCTTTTCTGATCAAAATTTGTCCGTTGTCTGTCTTCGTTGGCATTGTCGTAAACTTTTCACATCTTCTCCTCCAGAACCACTGAGCAGATTCCAACCAAACTTGGCACAAAGCATCACTAGGTAAAGGGGATTCAAGTTTATTCAAATGAAGGGCCACACCCTCTTTGAAGGGGAGATAATTTAGAATTATTAGAAAATTTGTCAGTAAGTTTAAAAAATCTTCTTCTCAAAAACTATTTGGCCAGAATATGAAAAGCTTGTATGGAAGCATCCTCAGATAGTGTAGATTCAAGTTTGTTCAAATCATTTTCCCCAGGGGTAGGGTGGGGCCACAATTGGGGATGGATTTTTACATAGGAGTATTAGGAATATATAGAGAAAATCTTTAAAAATCTTTTTAAAAACTATTTGGCCAGAAAAGCTTAAATTTGTGTGGATGCATCATCAGATAGTGTAGATTCAAGTTTGAACTAAAATTCAAGTCTGTCAGAAAAAAAGTGCTTTATTTTATTTTAGAAAATTATGTGCACAATTATTTTTTTTTCACACGACCAGTCAGGCTAGTACACAGACATTTACCCTTACCAGACCTATCGTTTACTAGACAAAGTCGGTTGGACGGCCTTAATGTCAAACCCTGCTTAGTTGTAAAGATGTTTTGATTTTGAGACTGCCATGCTGATTTGATCAGAGTAAAGGCTTTTTTGCTCAGGTGAGCGATGTGGCCCCTGGGCCTTTTGTTTTTAAAAGGCATGTTTTTTCTAGTTGGATGGGTACATGTAGACACTAAAGAATCATAATATGATATATCGAAGATTGAAGTTGTTGATTGGCAACATTAATTCACATAGTATCCTTATGTTTCAATTTGAAATTATGCTGCAAGTTAAAATTACTTTAAAAGTTGACAATGATACAATCAGCAAAATAAATCCTGTTCTGATGAACAAATCACCTGTTGTCCAAAGAATGATAAGTTACTTTAATTTTAGATACTGCCTTATGATATTGATATGTCACAGATGTTCTCTCTAAATAGAAACGGAGAAGGATTTATCTGAACAGTATACCACGCACATGTCATGTTTACTCCCACAGTTCTTGTAGATAGGGAGAGACTACCGGTAGTTAAATCTTTTAACTAATGGCATTTGAATATAAATCTTGTATACTTTAATAACTGTTTAACAGAGAATATGCTTTAAGTCTGAGCAACTTGTTTCTTGTTGAAATCAAAAGGAATTTAGAAGTGAATCTTTCACTGGTCTTGGTGTATGATAAATCTACAATAAAAACAAAACAAAGTTGGGTTTCCTTTCTATCCAAAAGTACATGTACAATATACTGATAAATGATTCGGTTTGTTGGAAACTGTTTCAGAAAATCTGTCATGTCCTAAAGCACATCCCCTAGCTGAAACCTTATTTCTGTTGAAACTTTAAAAGTGTTCAGTCTTGAGAAATCCACTTTTCTCTCTTTAAAATACCATTTCATTAAAAAAGAAGAAATGTATATTGATTACCAGGTAGTTGGTATGAAGACCAAATGGAAAGTAGAGTTATCAATCTGGAACATGTTTTTACTTCACAAAGCTTCATTTGTGTCACTAAATGTGTATAGATAATATTGAATTGATTGTCATTTTAAAAACATTTAGATTTGTATTTTATGTTTCTGTTGTGAGTTAAGAAGGTATGACACATTTTATATATGATGTAATTTCTTTTGAAATAAATGATTAAATTCAAATCAGCTTTATGCAAATCTTAATATCAAAAAGCATAGCACAAAAGTTTAAAACCACAACTTATGATCTGCAAGTCATTAGCTCAAACCTGTTGGCACTTTTACTTTTCATCTTTGTAAAAATTTTAAAATTACATTTTGTCAGCTGTTTTTAAATGCCATTATTGTACAATTGAATATATTGAAAGTGTAATTTCATTATGAATATGATGACCTTTCATCCATTCAATATCTCAATGTGTCCCATACCACCTAATTTAACCTACATGTATGTCTCTCCTGTCCCGAATCAAATTCATTATCATACATTAATTTGGGTTTATGTGTTGCACCATAAGTTGGATAATGAGATGCAAAAGTGTCTCTTAGTTAGTTAAAGACATATAGAACACCCTACATGTAGTTGTAGAGATTTCACATTTTATAAATCACAAAAAAGTTAATCTTGGTCTGTTTATCTAACCATTAAATATCAATCGCCCATGATTGAAGCATTCATTAAACTTTTTTGAAAACATGTATTTCATTTTTTTTAATGTATTAATAAAGTGGAAAAAGGGGGTAGATTAATTCAGTTACAACAAAGATTAAATCCACAACTCTAATTGTTAACCAACTTTTTCGAAAGCAACATTGGTTTGTTCAATGGTATACTAACATTTAATTATGAGTAATACTGAATTCTTGTATGATGTTTTGACTTCGACATACTGCCGCCATCCATCTGGCCCTCAAAGTCTCAGGATAGGTTAGATCTACGGGTAATAAGTCAGACATGCACAACCACAAAGTACAAAGTACAAAGGCTGTTCCCAGCTTATCATGCTTAATAGACTAATCATTGTTTGTACTTCACAGTACCAGCACTTGCTCACAGCAGCTAGAAACTATTTAATGTGTATCTGTTTGCTGTGACCTAGCTCTCGTACAAGACTGCTACATATACTTATAGAAGCTTGATTTTACCAAGTTCTGTCAATAGTCCACCTATTCTACAGGGCTAGGAGATCTGAGGGAAAATATACAATAAGGAAACAAGTTATTTACATTATATCAATCAAACTCCTCACCCCCTTTTTAAATTACCAATTTTCATGAGGTATGGTACTCTTATATACATTTATTGACAAGGCCACTTTCTATTTATCTCATTTTTTTTTTGAACGAACAAATGAACCTGAATATATATAAAACAAGTCTCTTCTGTGAACTCTGTATGAACTACTTACTGTTATGGGTTATATAAATCGTTGTTGTTTCTTTACATAATGTGGCCTCACATGGGTTTTGAACTAGTCTATTAAATTATTGAAATCTATTCTTCCTTTTCTGTCTGTTATATAAATTTTATAGAAAGAATAACAAAGTAGATAGAACCTGATTTGAAAGTAAGGTTTTCCAGTTTTATTAAAAAATGAAGTTTATTAAATAGACTCTTATTTTGTAATAAAAATAATAAAGATGTACATTACATGTACTGTGAGTGCCTGGATCTAAATAATGATATCGCAGGTCTCACTTAATAGAGAGCTACTGTGATGTAAACTGTACATTAATACAAGAATTTTTATACCAAAGCTATAGAGAAGATATCTTAAGCAAACAGGACTTGTCTTGAATATAGGTCAAAAATTATCTGCATATCTACATATTCCTTGTATAATTCTTGGATCATCTAACTAAGGGACGTTTTATGTCAAATGTATTTATGTATACAGTTCATATACTGGTACATGTATACTTTGTTTGTAAATCTGGGTAAATATGAATGGTTTTGATACTTTTATGTACTACATGTAGTATAACAATAATAACAAGGTTCCAAGTTATGAAGAAATAAAAGTATTCTTGCACTGTATTTAAATAATGTACATGAAATGTACATGTAGTTGCTTAAGTTCTATAAATTACATGCAGAGCAGATTTTGGAACTAGATTCCTGAGATTGAGTTTACAATCTGGGACAAACGCATGGAAATATTTTAAATGTCTGGGTATCGGGTTATTGAGTGATTTAATGGAGAAAATCAAGTGTAAAATTCTAGAACATGACCCAATATTATGTAACCACTTGGAACATTGTCATGGTTTTTAAAAGAACATTTATGGCACATCTAAAGAATTTTCATATTCCAAATTTAAAATATGTTTTGTCTTTATGACATGAATGATCAATATATTTACTTATATAGCATTGCAAACTATAAGAAATTCTTGCATAACACATTTATCATAATTATTTTTTTTCTACCATGAAATGAATTAGAATAATGGATACTTAAAAATATTTGATTATTGAAATTTAATATGATTATAATTTAAGTGAATGCAAATTGTGTTTAATGGTTAAATGTTTCAGGTTATTTTATAAAGTACCCTGTACATTAATATTGACCAAAAAAAAATTCCTGTAAAGACCTAAGAATAAACTAGGCAATTTTCAATATTTATTTTAGGATTCTGAAGAAGAGAAAGGTCCAAAGAAGAAGGCGGCCAGGATTGTGGAAAGTGACAGTGAAGAGGAAGGGGGAGGGGCATCTCAAGAAGGGGGTGGGGATCACAGTGAGGGATCCAATAAAGGCAGTGATATGGAAGATGATTGACATTTTATGAGACCAAGACTGTTGTTTATGTTTCATATTGTTGTAAATACATGTAGAACCATTGATCATGCATCACTAATAAAAACCATATTAATATATACCGGTAGTGTTTTTCATAATTGTAGAGTATTGCAGGGCAAGAGCACTGAATCTGCTGAATTATCAGTTTTAATTAACATGTTAAATGTATTCGTTTTATAATAACTTCAGGTAAGCGCAATTATTGCTGAATGCTTAGGTAGAAGGAGTTCCCACAGCATAAACAAACATGTCCATGTATCTTCATGCTTCACTGCTTAGTTCCTTTACCTTAAGGATGGGATTGTGCAAGTGTCAAGTGAGTCCATTTAAGACTGATACACAACAACAAGTCAGATGAACTTGTAATGTATGTATTTAATATGTTAAAAAAATCTCATATTAATTTTCATTTCAATTTGCATTGTACATTGTTATAAAATCATGCCCCATATGTGTTAAAAAAAACTAACATAAAAATAAAATTAAAAAAATTCCACTTGAGATACATGTCCTTCTGCATGACTTTCAATAAAATGTCAATTTCATTGTAAACATTTTTTCACATATATGTACTACAGATTAGTACTTTATTTTCATCACAGAGTTCACTAAATTTTATAGCATTATGAATAGGCAAAATCACAACTTATCAATGCAACACTATAGCAGATTTCAACAACTTACAGTTTAGTTCATGACTATAATGTATGTTTATGTAATTACCATCTTGATAACTTAAACTGTGATAATTACACGATACAGTCTAATAGTTTTATTTTATACATTTGTTGATCGAGGTAGAAAAGTTGACAATTGACTAGATATATAGTGGCTACTTGGAAAAAAATAACTCTAAACAATGGGGAATAAAAAGAAAACACTCAGATGTGATACAAGATTGACTTAAATAAACTAAATAAACACCCTACCTAAATAGGAGTGCTAGGAACTTACGCATCATTTCAGGATACAAGACTTGAACATGAACTGTATGCGGTGGTAAAATCAGGAGCACATTGAGCAAACAAACAAGTTTACTGTAGTTGAAAAATAACAATTATTGTAAATCAGAAGTGATTAGACTTTCTGATAAATACATGTAAAAGAAAAATCTTGGAGAGAAAAACTTGGTTTTCTTTCAACTCCTTCAACAACCTCTAACATTATTATGTAAATGATGCCACAAATGATTAGCATGTCTATTGTTGTATTTACCGTTAATTTTGAATTTATATAAATCATTTCACCAGCACCATATTTATATTGCCAATATTACATTCTACAGTCTGATTACTTTGTTATAGCACAGTTGGATACCATTCATATCTTGATTTATACATAGTTGTGAACATGTGTGTTTCTAATGTGTAAACTAAGTACAATTTCTATTCTATTCTAAAACCGGAAGACTTCAAATCAAGTAGTTACTCACTTATTTAGAACGATACATTCTGAACGCGCTTGAAAACAGACTTGCAGCAAATAATATTCGTTCAGAATTAAGCATTTTATATCAGCAAATACTGACCTTTACACTTAACTTATTTAGGCTTTTCTAATTAGTACATTCTGACAAGCTAACAGCTGGGCTACAAATGTAAAAGAGATTTGATTTTGAGATGGAGAGTCTTTCACAGTCTGATTCTGGTGACACCTTGAGTTGTTGTAAGTGTCATTCAGATGATGTCCAATGCGATTACCCTTAGCTATCTGGGCTCAGTTTGTTTGCCTCCACCAATGTTTTACAAGTGTTTCTCATTAACATGGTTGTAGTATCTGGAGAATGCCTTTACACTGAGAGTTCATTTACCCCAGAAGCACTCGCCGTAACCTAGCATTGGCCATGGCTTCATCCTCATCTGTCTCTGTGTCACTGCTGCTATGATACACTGCAGGAGTTGTCCTACATTGAGGGGAGCAGAGATACTGGAGCAGGGGCAGTCGATACTTCCCACAAAAGTCTACAAACTTCACATGTTCAACCCTTGAGGTAAAATACACACCTGAAAGAAAAAACTGTCATTGTCAAACTTGCATAAATTTAGTAAAAATATTCCAGTGACTAAAAAATCTTTACAATACTGGAAAAAAAATTGCCTTCAAATATGAAACATTGAGAAAAAGTTACCTTTACACTTAGAGTTGACACATCTCTGAGCTGAACTGAGGTACTTTCGTAAATTGCTTGGAAGGTCTTCCTTGCTGTACTTGACTTTTTCAATTTTGACCACTCTGCCCGAAAGTTCCAATAAGGTAGGGGGCTCGTAAGTCATATCTTGAACAAACTTATTTACAAGGGGGTTGTTTCTAAGACTAAGTTCAGAAAGGTTAAGTCTCACAATTTCAGGAGGGAGGGTAGAAATTTGGTTGTTATGGAGACTGAGTGACTGTAAATTCCGTAGATGAATCAAGGTTGGTGGAATGCTTTGAATTTGGTTATCACAAAGGACCAGTGATATGAGATAATATAACTGTCCGATTTCTGCTGGAACCTCTGTCAATCGATTTCCACCCAAGTACAGGACTTCCAATCTGAAATATGAATAAAAAGAACTCCAATTCAATGTAGTTGCATAGATATATTATTTATGTAGATGATAAACTAAACGTTTCTTTCAAAAATTGAAACATATTGAATGTTTCAAAAACAAAGTTTATAGTTCCGCTTTGTTAATTCTCTGGAGGATTGACAACTGCATATCATTCTTCTTTACGAACTTGTAATTGACAAATACTGTACTTAAAAAAGGCATTGAATAATTCACTAACCTCTGAAGATTTTTAATGGAATTTGGCATTTCTGAGATACAATTTCCTCCAAGGTAAAGACATTTAAGCCTAGAGAGTTCTGTGAACTGTGGGGGAAAGACTTCAAACATATTCCCACTAAAATTCAGCTCTTCCAATGATGACAGTAGTCCAAAGTCTTTAGGAATAGACGAACAGGTCAGCCCATTACTCTTAACTACAAGTTTCCGTAGATTCCTCAGAGTTATCAGTTCTTTTGGTAAATCAGTCAAATGGTTATTGCTTAGATCAAGTGTCAGTAGATTCCCAAACAGAGATATAGATTTCGGAATAAGTAGAAATTCATTGTGATGCAATAAAAGGGAGCGGATCTCTTTAGCACGGGAGATCAGATGGTCTGGAATAGTGGACAGACTGTTGTGGCTGGCATCCTCTTTATTTCTTCCATTCAACTCACTGTCAGAAGAGGCATCACTTAAATAACCTGCCATCATTCCTAGCCGGGTCTCGGAATCAGCTGATCACATTCGAAGAAAATGATAATCTAAAACTGTTACGTTGTATATCCATGCAATACGTTATATAAATGCTCATTTCTCACACTGCTATTCAACAATATACTAGGATCCACCAGGTGATCCACTAGACCACTATTGCTTTGTTTACTTCTTGACCCTTATACAATATACTGGGGGCGGTGCTCCACAGATATGGCCGATGATTGGCTAACATGAGAATCTAGTTTAGCGATCATGTTCCAAGTGCATGTTCGATGTTCATTCTGAAAACACTAAATTTTCTGCAAATATGCTTTTGTTCCATATTTCAAAAACACAATTTGATTAAATAAAAGTTGTGTAGCCTAAACACCACAAAAAACCAACATAATTTAACGTTATACCTTGCTTACCATGCTCACAGCTCTATATAACTGAGTTCATGTTCAACAAACAAAGTTGACGCCCAGATGTTCAGGTACATCTTTTATAATCGAAATATGTATTTGATTGATGTAATCATACATACAACAACCACATAAACATACTGCCTTCAGTGCCTTACGACTCCCCCCCCCCCCCCCCCCCCATTTCTAGTGTTCGACTTATTACGTGAACGAACTGTCTAGTTTTATAAAGGCGTGAAAATGTCAGAGAACGCAGAGAATAAACAGAACGAAAAGCAGATATTGTCAGAAAAAGAATCTGAAGTGGATGAAGAGCTAAATACCCTTTTGGAGAGTTTGTATCACTTTCTTTTAATAAAATGGCAAATTGTAGCTCTAATGGCTGTGTTATAGATTCAGAATTTGGGTCGTGAGGATGAACAACAGAGAAAATTCTAGTTAACGCATTTTTAAAGTACGTTTTCTTATTAATTTAGGCAGCACGAGGATATGTTTTAAGATGTATGTTTGCCGTAATCATACCCATGGGTGATATCGATGATTCCTTCTCAATGATTATTCAGTATATATAGAGATGTGAAAAAGGCAAAGCGTTCATCCATTCAAATCTCCAAAGAGTTGAACGCGTTGAAAATTGTGGAATGTGGATTTCTAGATTGTATCAAAAAATGTGACATAACAATTTTGTCTTTTTAATAAGTTTTCCCTGAAAGTTGTTATTGTGCTCTAACGTGTTTGTTAACTACATGTACACTCTGCTCGATATTTATAAATACCTCAGGATTAAAATGATGTTCATTCAAAAGTATGAAAAATTTCCAAGAATTCTCTTTTGAAACGCCCCCTTTAGCTTATCAGGTTTTAATACACGGCTAAAAAACGTGATGTCTACGGGGGATTTTGTATTGCAGCAGACCTGGCAGAAAGAATAAATCTTACTGTGACCAGACTATGCTCAGGTCACAGTAAGAATACGTCCCATATACTTGCAATGTAGCAGCCGCAAAGCGGATTAGCTTCGCGTCGATTTTAAGTCTGTTAAAATAATCTGCAGGGGAAAAACACATTTTTATTCATTACAAACCTTTTTGAAAATGCATATGTAGTTTAGTCCACAAAATATCAATTTATTGCTTTAATAAGTCTTTACACCAAGGCGTTATGTTAAAATACACGTTTGAATTTCCTGCCATTTTTCGGAAATTGCACTCGGAATGTCTCGGATTATATCATTAACATGGCCACCATAAACAGCGAATTTTCAAACGTGATGTTAAAAGTAACAGTGAGTTTATTGCAAAAACATGTGGTAATATGGGCTGGATTATAAAAGAGCAATATAGTAGGTATTTGAGACCAATCATATGAAAATTAAGGTGATATTCAGCGCGATAAAATTTTTTTATTTGTTACGGAGCGAGTATATGGGATGAATTCTATCGTTAAACCGGGTCGGTAGGACATCTGTCATTTTAATGATAGAACATTCTATCTACAGACATGGATGATAACGTTGAAAAATAGCCAAGGAATATTCCGAGTGACTTCCAAATGGAGAAAAGTTGTCAACATTCCCCATTATAAATCTCCGTAAAAAATCTTTTTTTGTTCCTGTGAATTTTTACAAGTTAAAATAATAATGTGTCAATGAAGATATCTTGGAAATTTTACCTTTCATTGATTTCAATTGCACTTCTTTCAAAGGTATTGTATTTTTATTGAATATCGCCCAAATGGGCTGCATAAATATCTTGGGACAGACTTTAGTATGTGATACATTCTCTAATTCATATCACCTGAGAAACAAGATATAATAGGCATGTCTTGTAATTGGGTGTGAAATTCTAAAACAAGTACAATAAAATCATGTGATGCCTGTGTAAAATATGCAGTACCTAAAAATGGGGGGATCACTGAGATTACTGTCTAATAACATGCCAAAAGGGAGGAGTTAACGTCAACATCACTAATTGTAATATACATGTATAACAAATGTATATTTAGCTTTTAGATGAGCTTAGAGCTATGAAATATTCTGTAGTTATACATGTAGAAAACAAAAATCTTTGTAAAATTCATCAAATTTCGACTAAGTATTTTAGAATTTTCTCTGTTGTTGATCCTTGATCAAGATCCAAAACCTGGATCTATAAAACAGCGTTTAGAGCTACAATTTCTCATTGTGATACATTTTTAAAACAACATATTTATATGATTTTTTATAAACTACCATACCCCACAGTAGTATACATATTCTGTAGTTATACATGTAGAAAACAAAAATCTTTGTAAAATTCATCAAATTTCGACTAAGTATTTTAGAATTTTCTCTGTTGTTGATCCTTGATCAAGATCCAAAACCTGGATCTATAAAACAGCGTTTAGAGCTACAATTTTTCATTGTGATACATTTTTAAAACAACATATTTATATGATTTTTTTTATAAACTAACATACCCCACGTACAGCATGTATTACTACATGTAGTATACATATGCATGTAATTTTAGAAAATTCTTAGAAATTTATAACACATTGATTTACAGAGTTATATAAAGATTTTTGCCTTTTTTAAATCTAGGTGCCTTAAAAGACTTTGAAAAACCACAAGGAGCAGAAAGTTCACCTAAGAAAAATGTCAAAGTAAGTACTTATGAAAATTTAATTTATTGGATCCTAGATTCATGGTTGGAGGTTTTGCAAAAATTGAATTTTGAATTTCATGTTTTTAATGAAGTCCAACCAAGTAAATGATTTTATCCAAATTAAAAAAAATGAACTTGCAATTATGTCAGGCTAATCGCAATTTTAAAATGATTTTATTCTTTTTATTGGGGATGTTGAGGGTACCACATCAATATCATCGCTGTTACTGTTGCCATCAGCATCATTTTACATTCATCGTTTAAAAAAATTGTTATTGTCAACATACTGGATTCTGGTTCATTTTAAAATGGCGCATATCAAGAGAGAAAGACTAAAACCAAATACGAAAGAAAAGCATTTTCAATATTTTCGGGTAAAGTTACTTTGAAAAAATCCCCTCGCAACATTTTGCGAGTAATGAAAATTTCAACTCTCAATTTGTATTTTATACATATAACTTGCATTTTGCGAGCTGTATATAGTAAATTTCAAACCTTAGATAAAGTCTTTCTAAGATTCCAAGGCTCATGAATAGAAAATATACATCTTTTTGGATGAAAATCAGGTAGACCCCAGCGTTCAGCGGTACTCCTCTTTTGCAGGGCAAAATGCATAGTATGGTGAAACATGATGTAAGGTCAATTGTTTTTTTTACATCGTTTAATTATCTACCTACTAAAACAAAGTATATCAGTTTGCCCTGCAAAAGAGCAGTACAGCAGTTATTTTAAAGGGGTTTATACCATCATAACATAAAGAGATTCAATATTTTTATTATAAGACATTGTGAAAATTGTGTCCCATACTGTACATGTAATATAATGATAATTTGGTTCAACATATGCTTATTTATAAACACAAATTATGTGTCTAATGATGTGAAGCCTTTATATTTGAGGTTTTTTAAGGCATTGATTTCTTTCAATAAGAAGAAAGTAAAAGGTACAATAATCACTAATTGGTTAACTTTTCATTTGTTTTTTTTTTTTTCTGAATGTCAATAGCTACATGTACCTAATGTTACATTCATTTCTGTAGCATTGAGAATATATCAGTTGCAATGTTTTATATGAGACACCCTACTAATCAATTGTTTAGCGGGTTTTGCTGATGATTAGATAGAAATTTGATAAGAAAAAGGAAACAGAGACAAATAGAAAGTTAGAAAAATTAACAAATGCATGTACCTATACTGTTGATGTGTATGGTGGCTGCATGACATTCAGTATGTTTTGATTTTTGTGCTGTGTTTAATTTCAGCATGTCCCCCCTGGAGGTGACCAGGTTGATCCCATGTCTGAGATGTTTGCCGAGGAATTCTCAGATGAAATGGCGAAACAGTTCCAGGAAACAATGAAAGGTCTGCTGGGAAATGATCCCAAAATGAAGGAGCAAATTGAAAAATTGGCAGAAGCTGCAGAAAAGACAGGTATGTGAGATTTTAATGTTTTTCATAGTTCATGTACTTTCTTCTTTCGTAGGGGTGGGGGGGGTGCATTACTAAGCAAAATTTTATTAATCTTCAGAATGTCATGTTAATTCTATCCCCCCCCCCCCCCCCCCCCCCAAAAAAAAATAATAAGTGAAAAACTAAATCTTCACGTATTTAAATTTTCTTAATTTAAGTGATTCTCTGAATCTTTAATTTGATTTTAAGAATTTTTCTATGAACTTTAGAAATTATAAATGTGGCCTTTCCAAATGTAAAAATGCTTTGTTTATTTTGTAGATGGGGCACAAGGATCAGAGGACTTTGCTAAAACTTTTGCTAGCACAATAGAAAGCATGACAGAAAATCTGGATGGATTGCAGGTGAGTGGAAAAATAAATAGTCATTTATTCTGAACCTATTCAAAGTTAATTCTTGGTTGAACATCACCAATTCAATTCATTTAATGTTTTGGAAAACCATGTAAATGGTAGAAGGGTACAAGTTATCTGAACAATTTGACATATTTACAAACAATCTGGAACTCAGGAAGAGGAAAGCTAGATCATAATGTTTGGAAAACGGTCAAGCATGTAGGTTTAGGAAAAAGTGTTGTTTGAATGATAGGAAAAATCTATGCTTCTAAAATTAACTTTAGGGGTTGGTTTACTTTTTGCAGCCAACTGTAATCTGAAGAAATACAACAAGAAAATACAACGAGAAATTGAAGAATTTTTGGGATTTTTTTTGGGGGGGGGGGGGTACTCATTGGAATTTTCGTGATAACTTGACAGGACATACCATCAAACAACAAATCTACATCTAACTTGAATCCTCAAAGAACTTGTAATAATGAATATTAATAAGAATAACCTGTTTAAAAATGTTGTTTTCTAAGTTTTATCTCTCTCTAGCTCCCTCGTCGGTATTGAAGTTTTTAAATTTCGCTAAACATAGAATTAACTTTGTTCAGCCTAAAGCACTAAAAATGGCAAAAATTAACATACTCAAGGCTAGCACATTCTTCCTCTTGAACTGATTAAGGTAGTTATGAATTATTGTAAATTTTGTGACATATAAATGTAGCCATGCAGGCATCCATATAGATGTGCTATGTATGTTTTAGTAGCTGCTAACTGAAATTCAAAGAATGCACACAACAGCAAAAAAACCCCATAAAAACACACAGATAAAGACAGGATAAGATACTTGCTGATGCAAGGCATTTTTTTTCTTAAATTTCAAAATATCCTTTTTTGGGCCATTTGGATTCAGTATGTTTAAAAGAAGAAAATCTTAATATATTTTGATTTGGATTTACAAATGGGGTTAATTTTTATCATGTTCCTTAGTACATGTAATAATTTTGACATTTGATAGGGTGACATGAATGATGAGGATTTGCTGAAGGCCTTCACCAGCATGGGTATGGAGGAAGAGGGGGAAGGCTTTATGCCAATGATGCAGGGGATGATGAAGACTCTTTTATCCAAAGAAATACTCTATCCCTCCCTGAAGGAGCTCTCACAAAAGGTTTGTTTTTATTCTCACCATGTGAAAGACACTCATTGTGAATTTGACACGCACATATGATTTCAAAATTTAATAGCAAACTTTGAAATACAATGTAAATTAGCTAACTAGTTAAGTGCATTTGGAAAATAAAATGTTGATATCATTAATGGAATTTCACTTTTTCATTAATTATTCATGAATTATATTTTACGTGTATAAACTAGACCTTTTTTACTCACTGACCAAGTTATGACTGTAAGCTGTAAGAGGCTGTCCAATATGCTGATGAATTTCCTTATACATGTTAATTCAATCAACTTTGTTACCTAAGCAAAAACAACATCAAAAACAGATAAAAAAAATTCATTAGAGTTCTTTAAAAAAAAAATTTTTTACAGGTACATGTATATCAAAGAAACCCAGTATTATTTATGGATAGTATATTTAGTTCAAATAATTCAAAGTTTTTGTGTTCTAAAATATTAGAAGAAAAGAGCAAGCTATTGTCTGAATATTCTGTGGACACCTGGAAGTAATGACTAAGTTCTAGAGTTTATATTGGACAACTAGAATAACAACATACCTACCTAACTTAAAGTGTTTCAAATTAGTGGGTTTTTTTCACTTCTTTTTGAAGTTTCTGAGTTTTGTCAAATTAAAAATTAAAGCATTTAGTGTTATAATAAACATAATGCTTGTTATGTAACTATAAATGACATATTGTGTATTAAACAGTATCCAAAGTGGATAGAAGAAAACAAGAATAAAGTGGAAGCCCAACAGATGACAAAGTATCGGGAACATGATCGGATAGTACGGGAAATCTGTGTCGAGTTTGAAGCAGAGCATGTTTCAGACACAGAGGATGTCAAAAAGTTAAGATTTGAACGCATAGTGGACTTAATGCAACAGGTAAAACGCAGTTATCTTTCTTTGTTTTGTGTAAGTTGACTCTGTCTACTTTATGGCTCTATGTGTATTTATTATCTTTTAATTTACTTTGTTTTAGATGCAAAATATGGGGCAGCCACCTAAAGAAATAGTGGGGGATATGGTAAGGCAAATAGAAAAGATTATACATTGCCTTTCCCAATGAATTAGCATTGTAAACATATTCTTTTTAAGTTCACTCACTTCAGTTCTGTTTCCCGTGTTCTTACAGTAAACTTCACTGTAGGTTTGCATCCCTCCTGATCCATGCTTTTTCTATTATAGGCACCAGGGTTAGAATTTGATGAGAATGGAATGCCAAAAATGCCCAATGGATGTCCGATGATGTAACTGTGATATAAATAAGTACTGTAATCAGAGAACTTGTGATCAGGTGTGATTATGTAATATTTGAGAAGCTGAGAGGTCCTTGTGTGATTAGGGTAATGATTTCCAAGAGTGTTTTCGAAGTCTAGATGTGAGTGCAATAATTTCTTTTAAAAATGTATTTGAGAGAGAGAGAGAGAGAGAGAGAGAGAGAGAGAGAGAGATTTACCAATATTTTGATAATGTTTTATTAGCATTGAAAAAAATCATAACACTGTTATTTATCCCTTATTTTATGATCATTGTTATTCTTACCATTTGTCATTTGTTTTGTTTCTCATGAATAGTATGCCTATAATGAGTTTGTGATTGATAGATCAGGTCTTAATTTTATAATCAAAATATCTAATGCATATGACACTTTTCTTATTGTAAATTATCTGTGATTATATCATAAGTAATGCTTTTAATCATTTGATATTTTGAGCTGTGAACAGCAAATTTCTAAATAGTGTGTTTTAAAGCATCCTTGAAGCTCAAGGAGGTATATTTCATTTTAATGAGAAGTTTATTAAGTCATATTCTAGGTCTTTAACAATCTTCATACACTGACATGCACATCCTTTCACACTTTCAATAACTGTCACACTGACTGACAATCCTGCAATCACAACCTGTACACTAAGACAATCACATCGTAACACATTAACATATACATCTTCATGTACTGTACTTTGTAATTTGTAAAATTTGATACATACTGTCATTCTGTCCCTTCACACACATACAATCACTCACAGCTTCACTTATGATTACCGATATCACACCTTCATGTACTTCTTAAAACTTCTTGGACATCTCAAGGATGTGTACAAATTAGGGTACAACATATGGTCAATATCTGAATGTAGATTGTTATTTGATTGTTAATTAGTCCAAACAGTAATAATTTTGTTAAAAATGTATTGCTTATTTTATAAACAGAACTTGTGCACAACTACTAAATAAGGATACAAAAAATGTGTACTCTGAGTTAAATATTTTTACTTTTTCTACATTATTCAATCACAAACTTCACAGCAAAAGAGTAACTTGATGACAAACTAACAACTCATTATAATAACACTGTTATGGCATCATATACAGACGATCATTCATATACAGACGATCATGTTTATACTGACAATTTCGCCAATGGATATTTACAGGACAGGTAGTAAGTTACACCTTCACTCGCCAAAACTACATCTACACATGCAAAAATTGACACCTTCAGATAACCTTTAAAACACTTAAATACCCTTCCCTGCATGCTGTCATAGATGGTTAATCACACCTCTACATGCAAAGAATGTAGGCCAATAATTTGATAAAAGTTACAATCCTCTTTACAAAGTTGAATTGAGAACTTCAAAAAAAAATACAAACTGTTATGCCATCCCATACTATGATTGACCTTCACACATTCAAAGACATAAAAGAAAAAGAAAACCTTCGTACACTGTCATTGGCTGTAAAAGCTTTACACATTTACAATCAAATCTTTACTGATAATCACACCTTCTCCTATTGACATTAACTCATACTTTAACACACTGGCAATCTCCTTACACAGTGACCATTTTTCCATCTTAAACTAACAATCAGATATTAACATACTAACAATTGCATCCTCATACACTGACAATCACACCATCTCACACTGATAATCACATCATCCTATTCACAATCACATCTTAACACAATAACACCTTCACACACTGACAATCACATTTTCACACACTTATCATAACATCCTCACACACTGACAATCACATCTTCACACTGACAATAACATCTCCACACAATAACACCCTCATTAACTGACAATCACATCTTCACACACTATCAGTCACATCTTTACACACTGCCAATAACATCTTCACTCACTGACAATCTTATCTTCATCAAACACTGACAATCATACACTACGAAATTGAAAAAAAATAAAATTATGATAAAAATTTATTCAATAAGTAGTAATGAAATTTGATACATATTACTTGATCAATGAAATTGTATGAGATAGTACATATGTTGAATAGAAAGAAAGTCCCAGTTTCGACATTTTCATGAAATGACTTGAGTTAGACAGTCTTGATTACAAGGAATTATCTTTGTAAATTGGACTCAAAAAACGACCTGTGCCTTTTCAGACAAATGCTTTCTGAGAGGCTCACACCCCAAAGCCTCGTTTACAATGAATACCGTTGTTTTCGTATCGTTTGAATGGTCAGCTGGATGTCAAATCTTTAGATAAGAACGACAGAAATTCGGTGAAGACTTGAAAACGGACCCTCACCGAAATAAACGTATCATTTGATTGAACATAACATGGCAATACCTGGTTTAGAAAATGACATAAACTGACATCTAACGATCCAAACATGTATTGCATGGGAAAATTAGGTTTCAACGACGCTCGAACTCGCGACCTTCTGCGTGTAAAGCAGACGTGATAACCACTTCACCATGAAACCGTACGGTATTCTAAGGAAATCAAATGTATTGGCATTGATGTTTAGTTTCTTTCTTCTATTTCCGTCAAAAGTACAAGAGTACATTTTTGGAGGTATTGAAGGTCAAAGACAGGAAATGGTTGATTGCATCGATCATTTCTAAATTTTGACAAGGACACAACCCAAGTTTTAAAGAAATGAAAATACATGCATGATAAAAATGCTTTCGTTCCGATTTATTCAATAAGTAGTGATAAAGTTTGATACATCTTACTTGATCAATGAAATGGTTTGAGATAGTACATACATGTATGTCGAATAGAATGAAAATCCCAGTTTTGACATCATCATTTCTAAAGAGGATACCAGGAATGAAATAGCATGAAAACTTCGTGTTTAGAATAAAAGAGTAGGTTTCAGCGAGGCTCGAACTCGCGATCTTCTGCGTGTTAAGCAGACGTGATAACCACTACACCATGGAATCTCCTTATTGCTACGTCTCTTCTATACCGCATCAATTAAATAAAAGTCATATAGATTTTTCTTGCCTTTTTAGGTAGCGTGTCTCGTGTTACATTCACAAAATGTGGCTATGGAAGAGGAAATATTAATGAATAGACCATTTGATTCTTGAGAGAAGACGATAGTGTATTCTCATGTTGAAAATTCCTCCCATATGTGATTCACTTGTGAAATTCAAAATATAAGACCACGCCGTTAGGGAGCCATTAGATATTACAGAAAATGTAGTTTTGGTCATCTGTTACAGTCCGATGAATTCTGGAGAATCGTTGATTTAACTGCATCAATATGAAAATTGAACTGCATGTTGTTGATGGTGGTGTATCTACAACAGGACTGTACAAATACCTGCATACATTGCTGTAAAGATGCGTGAAGACAAATTGTTAACCATATAAGAAACAAATTGACAATTGTTCATGAAAGTTTTAATCCCTACAGGACCTTAAATCAAAAGGTTCCAGCGAGGTTCGAACTCGCGACCTTCTGCGTGTGAAGCGGACGTGATAACCACTACACCATGGAACCGATATTTATCTTAGCTACTGAATACAGTACTGACATTCGCCCTCGATTTATTTTCGCTCTTTTCGCCTTCGTTGTGAGCGGGCGAATTTAAAATGGGCGAATTTCAATGTCTCAAATTATCTCTCTTTAAACACAACCCTGTATGGGCAAATATTAATTGAAGACGGGGCGAAGCCGTTTGCAAGTTCAGAAGGACAAAATTTACACGGGGCGAAATAAACCTGTATACAGTATCAAACGTTTTAATATACATTATGAGATATTTCAAGTTCATCAAGCATTCCTAGCATCGGTCTTAACGACCGAAATGATTTGAGCTAGACAGTTTTTGATCACCAGGAATTATCGCCTTCCTAAATTGGACTCAAAAACACGACCTTTACCTTTTTAGCTTAATGCGTTCTGAGAGGCTCACGCCGCAAAGCTTCGTTCACGATACATACCGTTGTGAATGGTCAGCTTGCCGTCAAATCTATAGAACGACAGAAATTCGATCAAGATGTGGAAACGGACCCACAACGAAATAAACGTTTCATTTGATTGAACATAACATGGCAATACCTGGTTTAAAAAATGACATAAACTGACACCTAACGATTCAAACATGTATAGCATGGAAAAATTAGGTTTCAGCGAGGCTCGAACTCGCGACCTTCTGCGTGTAAAGCAGACGTGATAACCACTACACCATGAAACCGTACGGTATACTAAGGAAATCAAATGTATTGGCATTGATGTTTAGTTTCTTTCTTCTATTTCCGTCAAAAGTACCGGAGTACATTTTTGGAGGTATTGAAGGTCAAAGACAGGAAATGGTTGATTGCATCGATCATTTCTAAATTTTGACAAGGACACAACCCAAGTTTTAAAGAAATGAAAATACATGCATGATAAAAATGCTTTCGTTCCGATTTATTCAATAAGTAGTGATAAAGTTTGATACATCTTACTTGATCAATGAAATGGTTTGAGATAGTACATACATGTATGTCGAATAGAATGAAAATCCCAGTTTTGACATCATCATTTCTAAAGAGGATACCAGGAATGAAATAGCATGAAAACTTCGTGTTTAGAATAAAAGAGTAGGTTCCAGCGAGGCTCGAACTCGCGACCTTCTGCGTGTTAAGCAGACGTGATAACCACTACACCATGGAACCTCCTTATTGCTACGTCTCTTCTATACCGCATCAATTAAATAAAAGTCATATAGATTTTTCTTGCCTTTTTAGGTAGCGTGTCTCGTGTTACATTCACAAAATGTGGCTATGGAAGAGGAAATATTAATGAATAGACCATTTGATTCTTGAGAGAAGACGATAGTGTATTCAGTCCGATGAATTCTGGAGAATCGTTGATTTAACTGCATCAATATGAAAATTGAAGTGCATGTTGTTGATGGTGGTGTATCTACAACAGGACTGTACAAATACCTGCATACATTGCTGTAAAGATGCGTGAAGACAAATTGTTAACCATATAAGAAACAAATTGACAATTGTTCATGAAAGTTTTAATCCCTACAGGACCTTAAATCAAAAGGTTCCAGCGAGGTTCGAACTCGCGACCTTCTGCGTGTGAAGCGGACGTGATAACCACTACACCATGGAACCGATATTTTTCTTAGCTACTGGATACAGTACTGACATTCGCCCTCGATTTATTTTCGCTCTTTTCGCCTTCGTTGTGAGCGGGCGAATTTAAAATGGGCGAATTTCAATGTCTCAAATTATCTCTCTTTAAACACAACCCTGTATGGGCAAATATTAATTGAAGACGGGGCGAAGCCGTTTGCAAGTTCAGAAGGACAAAATTTACACGGGGCGAAATAAACCTGTATACAGTATCAAACGTTTTAATATACATTATGAGATATTTCAAGTTCATCAAGCATTCCTAGCATCGGTCTTAACGACCGAAATGATTTGAGCTAGACAGTTTTTGATCACCAGGAATTATCGCCTTCCTAAATTGGACTCAAAAACACGACCTTTGCCTTTTTAGCTTAATGCGTTCTGAGAGGCTCACGCCGCAAAGCTTCGTTCACGATATATACCGTTGTGAATGGTCAGCTTGCCGTCAAATCTATAGAACGACAGAAATTCGATCAAGATGTGGAAACGGACCCACAACGAAATAAACGTTTCATTTGATTGAACATAACATGGCAATACCTGGTTTAAAAAATGACATAAACTGACACCTAACGATTCAAACATGTATAGCATGGAAAAATTAGGTTTCAGCGAGGCTCGAACTCGCGACCTTCTGCGTGTGAAGCGGACGTGATAACCACTACACCATGGAACCGATATTTTTCTTAGCTACTGGATACAGTACTGACATTCGCCCTCGATTTATTTTCGCTCTTTTCGCCTTCGTTGTGAGCGGGCGAATTTAAAATGGGCGAATTTCAATGTCTCAAATTATCTCTCTTTAAACACAACCCTGTATGGGCAAATATTAATTGAAGACGGGGCGAAGCCGTTTGCAAGTTCAGAAGGACAAAATTTACACGGGGCGAAATAAACCTGTATACAGTATCAAACGTTTTAATATACATTATGAGATATTTCAAGTTCATCAAGCATTCCTAGCATCGGTCTTAACGACCGAAATGATTTGAGCTAGACAGTTTTTGATCACCAGGAATTATCGCCTTCCTAAATTGGACTCAAAAACACGACCTTTGCCTTTTTAGCTTAATGCGTTCTGAGAGGCTCACGCCGCAAAGCTTCGTTCACGATATACCGTTGTGAATGGTCAGCTTGCCGTCAAATCTATAGAACGACAGAAATTCGATCAAGATGTGGAAACGGACCCACAACGAAATAAACGTTTCATTTGATTGAACATAACATGGCAATACCTGGTTTAAAAAATGACATAAACTGACACCTAACGATTCAAACATGTATAGCATGGACAAATTAGGTTTCAGCGAGGCTCGAACTCGCGACCTTCTGCGTGTAAAGCAGACGTGATAACCACTACACCATGAAACCGTACGGTATACTTAGGAAATCAAATGTATTGGCATTGATGTTTAGTTTCTTTCTTCTATTTCCGTCAAAAGTACCGGAGTACATTTTTGAAGGTATTGAAGGTCAAAGACAGGAAATGGTTGATTGCATCGATCATTTCTAAATTTTGACAAGGACACAACCCAAGTTTTAAAGAAATGAAAATACATGCATGATAAAAATGCTTTCGTTCCGATTTATTCAATAAGTAGTGATAAAGTTTGATACATCTTACTTGATCAATGAAATGGTTTGAGATAGTACATACATGTATGTCGAATAGAATGAAAATCCCAGTTTTGACATCATCATTTCTAAAGAGGATACCAGGAATGAAATAGCATGAAAACTTCGTGTTTAGAATAAAAGAGTAGGTTCCAGCGAGGCTCGAACTCGCGACCTTCTGCGTGTTAAGCAGACGTGATAACCACTACACCATGGAACCTCCTTATTGCTACGTCTCTTCTATACCGCATCAATTAAATAAAAGTCATATAGATTTTTCTTGCCTTTTTAGGTAGCGTGTCTCGTGTTACATTCACAAAATGTGGCTATGGAAGAGGAAATATTAATGAATAGACCATTTGATTCTTGAGAGAAGACGATAGTGTATTCAGTCCGATGAATTCTGGAGAATCGTTGATTTAACTGCATCAATATGAAAATTGAAGTGCATGTTGTTGATGGTGGTGTATCTACAACAGGACTGTACAAATACCTGCATACATTGCTGTAAAGATGCGTGAAGACAAATTGTTAACCATATAAGAAACAAATTGACAATTGTTCATGAAAGTTTTAATCCCTACAGGACCTTAAATCAAAAGGTTCCAGCGAGGTTCGAACTCGCGACCTTCTGCGTGTGAAGCGGACGTGATAACCACTACACCATGGAACCGATATTTTTCTTAGCTACTGGATACAGTACTGACATTCGCCCTCGATTTATTTTCGCTCTTTTCGCCTTCGTTGTGAGCGGGCGAATTTAAAATGGGCGAATTTCAATGTCTCAAATTATCTCTCTTTAAACACAACCCTGTATGGGCAAATATTAATTGAAGACGGGGCGAAGCCGTTTGCAAGTTCAGAAGGACAAAATTTACACGGGGCGAAATAAACCTGTATACAGTATCAAACGTTTTAATATACATTATGAGATATTTCAAGTTCATCAAGCATTCCTAGCATCGGTCTTAACGACCGAAATGATTTGAGCTAGACAGTTTTTGATCACCAGGAATTATCGCCTTCCTAAATTGGACTCAAAAACACGACCTTTGCCTTTTTAGCTTAATGCGTTCTGAGAGGCTCACGCCGCAAAGCTTCGTTCACGATATATACCGTTGTGAATGGTCAGCTTGCCGTCAAATCTATAGAACGACAGAAATTCGATCAAGATGTGGAAACGGACCCACAACGAAATAAACGTTTCATTTGATTGAACATAACATGGCAATACCTGGTTTAAAAAATGACATAAACTGACACCTAACGATTCAAACATGTATAGCATGGAAAAATTAGGTTTCAGCGAGGCTCGAACTCGCGACCTTCTGCGTGTAAAGCAGACGTGATAACCACTACACCATGAAACCGTACGGTATACTTAGGAAATCAAATGTATTGGCATTGATGTTTAGTTTCTTTCTTCTATTTCCGTCAAAAGTACCGGAGTACATTTTTGGAGGTATTGAAGGTCAAAGACAGGAAATGGTTGATTGCATCGATCATTTCTAAATTTTGACAAGGACACAACCCAAGTTTTAAAGAAATGAAAATACATGCATGATAAAAATGCTTTCGTTCCGATTTATTCAATAAGTAGTGATAAAGTTTGATACATCTTACTTGATCAATGAAATGGTTTGAGATAGTACATACATGTATGTCGAATAGAATGAAAATCCCAGTTTTGACATCATCATTTCTAAAGAGGATACCAGGAATGAAATAGCATGAAAACTTCGTGTTTAGAATAAAAGAGTAGGTTCCAGCGAGGCTCGAACTCGCGACCTTCTGCGTGTTAAGCAGACGTGATAACCACTACACCATGGAACCTCCTTATTGCTACGTCTCTTCTATACCGCATCAATTAAATAAAAGTCATATAGATTTTTCTTGCCTTTTTAGGTAGCGTGTCTCGTGTTACATTCACAAAATGTGGCTATGGAAGAGGAAATATTAATGAATAGACCATTTGATTCTTGAGAGAAGACGATAGTGTATTCAGTCCGATGAATTCTGGAGAATCGTTGATTTAACTGCATCAATATGAAAATTGAAGTGCATGTTGTTGATGGTGGTGTATCTACAACAGGACTGTACAAATACCTGCATACATTGCTGTAAAGATGCGTGAAGACAAATTGTTAACCATATAAGAAACAAATTGACAATTGTTCATGAAAGTTTTAATCCCTACAGGACCTTAAATCAAAAGGTTCCAGCGAGGTTCGAACTCGCGACCTTCTGCGTGTGAAGCGGACGTGATAACCACTACACCATGGAACCGATATTTTTCTTAGCTACTGGATACAGTACTGACATTCGCCCTCGATTTATTTTCGCTCTTTTCGCCTTCGTTGTGAGCGGGCGAATTTAAAATGGGCGAATTTCAATGTCTCAAATTATCTCTCTTTAAACACAACCCTGTATGGGCAAATATTAATTGAAGACGGGGCGAAGCCGTTTGCAAGTTCAGAAGGACAAAATTTACACGGGGCGAAATAAACCTGTATACAGTATCAAACGTTTTAATATACATTATGAGATATTTCAAGTTCATCAAGCATTCCTAGCATCGGTCTTAACGACCGAAATGATTTGAGCTAGACAGTTTTTGATCACCAGGAATTATCGCCTTCCTAAATTGGACTCAAAAACACGACCTTTGCCTTTTTAGCTTAATGCGTTCTGAGAGGCTCACGCCGCAAAGCTTCGTTCACGATATACCGTTGTGAATGGTCAGCTTGCCGTCAAATCTATAGAACGACAGAAATTCGATCAAGATGTGGAAACGGACCCACAACGAAATAAACGTTTCATTTGATTGAACATAACATGGCAATACCTGGTTTAAAAAATGACATAAACTGACACCTAACGATTCAAACATGTATAGCATGGACAAATTAGGTTTCAGCGAGGCTCGAACTCGCGACCTTCTGCGTGTAAAGCAGACGTGATAACCACTACACCATGAAACCGTACGGTATACTTAGGAAATCAAATGTATTGGCATTGATGTTTAGTTTCTTTCTTCTATTTCCGTCAAAAGTACCGGAGTACATTTTTGGAGGTATTGAAGGTCAAAGACAGGAAATGGTTGATTGCATCGATCATTTCTAAATTTTGACAAGGACACAACCCAAGTTTTAAAGAAATGAAAATACATGCATGATAAAAATGCTTTCGTTCCGATTTATTCAATAAGTAGTGATAAAGTTTGATACATCTTACTTGATCAATGAAATGGTTTGAGATAGTACATACATGTATGTCGAATAGAATGAAAATCCCAGTTTTGACATCATCATTTCTAAAGAGGATACCAGGAATGAAATAGCATGAAAACTTCGTGTTTAGAATAAAAGAGTAGGTTCCAGCGAGGCTCGAACTCGCGACCTTCTGCGTGTTAAGCAGACGTGATAACCACTACACCATGGAACCTCCTTATTGCTACGTCTCTTCTATACCGCATCAATTAAATAAAAGTCATATAGATTTTTCTTGCCTTTTTAGGTAGCGTGTCTCGTGTTACATTCACAAAATGTGGCTATGGAAGAGGAAATATTAATGAATAGACCATTTGATTCTTGAGAGAAGACGATAGTGTATTCTCATGTTGAAAATTCCTCCCATATGTGATTCACTTGTGAAATTCAAAATATAAGACCACGCCGTTAGGGAGCCATTAGATATTACAGAAAATGTAGTTTTGGTCATCTGTTACAGTCCGATGAATTCTGGAGAATCGTTGATTTAACTGCATCAATATGAAAATTGAAGTGCATGTTGTTGATGGTGGTGTATCTATATACAACAGGACTGTACAAATACCTGCATACATTGCTGTAAAGATGCGTGAAGACAAATTGTTAACCATATAAGAAACAAATTGACAATTGTTCATGAAAGTTTTAATCCCTACAGGACCTTAAATCAAAAGGTTCCAGCGAGGTTCGAACTCGCGACCTTCTGCGTGTGAAGCAGACGTGATAACCACTACACCATGGAACCGATATTTTTCTTAGCTACTGGATACAGTACTGACATTCGCCCTCGATTTATTTTCGCTCTTTTCGCCTTCGTTGTGAGCGGGCGAATTTAAAATGGGCGAATTTCAATGTCTCAAATTATCTCTCTTTAAACACAACCCTGTATGGGCAAATATTAATTGAAGACGGGGCGAAGCCGTTTGCAAGTTCAGAAGGACAAAATTTACACGGGGCGAAATAAACCTGTATACAGTATCAAACGTTTTAATATACTTTATGAGATATTTCAAGTTCATCAAGCATTCCTAGCATCGGTCTTAACGACCGAAATGATTTGAGCTAGACAGTTTTTGATCACCAGGAATTATCGCCTTCCTAAATTGGACTCAAAAACACGACCTTTACCTTTTTAGCTTAATGCGTTCTGAGAGGCTCACGCCGCAAAGCTTCGTTCACGATACATACCGTTGTGAATGGTCAGCTTGCCGTCAAATCTATAGAACGACAGAAATTCGATCAAGATGTGGAAACGGACCCACAACGAAATAAACGTTTCATTTGATTGAACATAACATGGCAATACCTGGTTTAAAAAATGACATAAACTGACACCTAACGATTCAAACATGTATAGCATGGAAAAATTAGGTTTCAGCGAGGCTCGAACTCGCGACCTTCTGCGTGTAAAGCAGACGTGATAACCACTACACCATGAAACCGTACGGTATACTAAGGAAATCAAATGTATTGGCATTGATGTTTAGTTTCTTTCTTCTATTTCCGTCAAAAGTACCGGAGTACATTTTTGGAGGTATTGAAGGTCAAAGACAGGAAATGGTTGATTGCATCGATCATTTCTAAATTTTGACAAGGACACAACCCAAGTTTTAAAGAAATGAAAATACATGCATGATAAAAATGCTTTCTTTCCGATTTATTCAATAAGTAGTGATAAAGTTTGATACATCTTACTTGATCAATGAAATGGTTTGAGATAGTACATACATGTATGTCGAATAGAATGAAAATCCCAGTTTTGACATCATCATTTCTAAAGAGGATACCAGGAATGAAATAGCATGAAAACTTCGTGTTTAGAATAAAAGAGTAGGTTCCAGCGAGGCTCGAACTCGCGACCTTCTGCGTGTTAAGCAGACGTGATAACCACTACACCATGGAACCTCCTTATTGCTACGTCTCTTCTATACCGCATCAATTAAATAAAAGTCATATAGATTTTTCTTGCCTTTTTAGGTAGCGTGTCTCGTGTTACATTCACAAAATGTGGCTATGGAAGAGGAAATATTAATGAATAGACCATTTGATTCTTGAGAGAAGACGATAGTGTATTCAGTCCGATGAATTCTGGAGAATCGTTGATTTAACTGCATCAATATGAAAATTGAAGTGCATGTTGTTGATGGTGGTGTATCTACAACAGGACTGTACAAATACCTGCATACATTGCTGTAAAGATGCGTGAAGACAAATTGTTAACCATATAAGAAACAAATTGACAATTGTTCATGAAAGTTTTAATCCCTACAGGACCTTAAATCAAAAGGTTCCAGCGAGGTTCGAACTCGCGACCTTCTGCGTGTGAAGCGGACGTGATAACCACTACACCATGGAACCGATATTTTTCTTAGCTACTGGATACAGTACTGACATTCGCCCTCGATTTATTTTCGCTCTTTTCGCCTTCGTTGTGAGCGGGCGAATTTAAAATGGGCGAATTTCAATGTCTCAAATTATCTCTCTTTAAACACAACCCTGTATGGGCAAATATTAATTGAAGACGGGGCGAAGCCGTTTGCAAGTTCAGAAGGACAAAATTTACACGGGGCGAAATAAACCTGTATACAGTATCAAACGTTTTAATATACATTATGAGATATTTCAAGTTCATCAAGCATTCCTAGCATCGGTCTTAACGACCGAAATGATTTGAGCTAGACAGTTTTTGATCACCAGGAATTATCGCCTTCCTAAATTGGACTCAAAAACACGACCTTTGCCTTTTTAGCTTAATGCGTTCTGAGAGGCTCACGCCGCAAAGCTTCGTTCACGATATATACCGTTGTGAATGGTCAGCTTGCCGTCAAATCTATAGAACGACAGAAATTCGATCAAGATGTGGAAACGGACCCACAACGAAATAAACGTTTCATTTGATTGAACATAACATGGCAATACCTGGTTTAAAAAATGACATAAACTGACACCTAACGATTCAAACATGTATAGCATGGAAAAATTAGGTTTCAGCGAGGCTCGAACTCGCGACCTTCTGCGTGTAAAGCAGACGTGATAACCACTACACCATGAAACCGTACGGTATACTTAGGAAATCAAATGTATTGGCATTGATGTTTAGTTTCTTTCTTCTATTTCCGTCAAAAGTACCGGAGTACATTTTTGAAGGTATTGAAGGTCAAAGACAGGAAATGGTTGATTGCATCGATCATTTCTAAATTTTGACAAGGACACAACCCAAGTTTTAAAGAAATGAAAATACATGCATGATAAAAATGCTTTCGTTCCGATTTATTCAATAAGTAGTGATAAAGTTTGATACATCTTACTTGATCAATGAAATGGTTTGAGATAGTACATACATGTATGTCGAATAGAATGAAAATCCCAGTTTTGACATCATCATTTCTAAAGAGGATACCAGGAATGAAATAGCATGAAAACTTCGTGTTTAGAATAAAAGAGTAGGTTCCAGCGAGGCTCGAACTCGCGACCTTCTGCGTGTTAAGCAGACGTGATTTTTTTTTTTTTTTTTTTTTATCTTTTATTGATCAACTTTCAATTATCACAATCATCACATTAATTATCACAATCACAGTCTACATATCAATACTTTATCATAAAATATTTTAAAAAATAAACAATAGTACACCTTCTGTTTCCTTTAAAAGTGGATTTTTCTTCAAAAACTTTTTTGAAAACATTTTTCTATTGTCTTGTTCTATACACATATAATGATAGTTGTAATAAATATAATGTCTGAGTAAATATTTGCAAAACCTTTTCAAATCCATTTTTTGATTATTTTGCAACAATATTTGTCTTCTTCTATAAATAGTAAATCTACATATTGATATGAAAAAATTCACAAAAAATGTATTAACATTTTTCATAACATTAGGAAATGCCGTCATCAAAATTTCATCAATATCTAAAACATTGTATACACTATTCTCACAGTCCTTCAATAGCGATTCTAAATGATATATTATAAAATCTTTCTTAAATTCCTGCACTTCTTCACATTTTACAAACATATGAAATAAGTCTTCGCGTTCTGTTTTACATAATGGACATTTGTTTGAATCTGTTTTACCGATCTTGAACAGTTTTTCATATGTAAAAATACCATTATGAAAAATCTTAAAATCAAGTTCTACAACATCTGGAGGTCTACCAACTCCTCTTAATATAACCCATCTGTTATCAAGTATAGACTCATTATCTATTTGCAATTTTCCTTTCCAGTATTCGTTTGATATTGGAGGGTTAAACAGCTTTTGTATCAACATTTTGTAAAAAATCTTTACTGTACATGAATAAAACACATATTTGTTATTTTCTACACAAATCGAAAAATTTGGAATCAATGCTTCTTTCACATGAGCAAAATTTTGAACAATATTTTTCCACTCTTCTGGTATAACTGATAATAATGTTGCATAATCATCTTTGATATGTTTTACCTTAATTTCTGAATCATATTCATGTATCAGTTCTACTATACAAGACACAGGCAAAAATCCTGGTATTACTTCATATGAAATGTCTCTGATATGTGTAATACCTGCTTTTATGAAATATACCCACACTAATGTTTTATTCTGATTAACAATTTTAGGATTGAAAAACAAGCAGTAATTAAACACATCGTTTCTATTTTCATTGTAATCAACATAATTTTTCACAGCATACCATGCACTAAACATTTCAACATAAAAAGAAGGCAGACATTGCAAATCCTTTTTGTTCAACTGTAGAAGAAATACTTCAACACCACCTTTCAAATCACAGATTTTTGATAAAAAATAGCTAAAAGTGTGTTTCCATACTAGTTCTTTTGTAGGACACAAATACTTGGCTAAAAACTTAAGTCGATACGACAGCATTTTCAAATAAATATCATCAATTTTTAAACCACCATTTTTATGTTCGCCAACAATTGTTTTATATGACACTAAATGTGTACCATAATTCCATAAAAAATCAGTACATTCTTTTTGAATTGTATCTCTAGCCCAAAATGGGATAGAAATCACAGACAAGGAATACCATAATTTGGACATCAACAATGTATTTACAACACTAGCTCTTCCATGTATTGTCAACTGTCTTTTTCTCCACAGATTAAGAATTTGTTTTATATTTTGTACTTTGTCTCTCCAATTTAAATTTTCACACTCTTCTTTGTTTCTACCAAAATAAACTCCAAGGATTTTCATAACATTTGTTTCAGTGACATTAATTAATTTTCTTTCATCTTCCAATAATCTTCCTGAACCTATACACATAATTTCAGACTTCTGAACATTTATTTTGGCACCAGAGGCTCTTCCATACAATTCAAAAATCTTAAATATCTCAAAAATTGACCTTTTATCACAAACCGATAATGTCGTATCATCTGCATGTTGAAAAACCAATGCAGTTTTATCAGACAATGGAATATCTATACCTTTAATATAACCATTACATTTGATTGCACAACTTAAAGGTTCTGAGCATAATACATACAATAAAGCAGATATTGGGCAACCTTGCCTTACCGAGTTTTTGATTGGAAAATATTTTGTAAGATGACCATTACTTTTAACACTGCTATAAAAACCTGTATAAAATATTTTTACCCATTTTCTAAAATAATCTCCAAAACCAAATACTTTCAACACCTGTAACATATACTCATGACTAACTCTATCAAAAGCTTTTTCTTGATCAATTTTAACAATATAACCTTCCATTTCATCTATTTCAGACATCTCTATAATATCTCTTATACTTACTAACGTGTCTGCAATATCTTTTCCAATAATGCAACATGTCTGACTATCAGAAATTATGTTTGGTAAAACATTCTTCAGTCTATTTGACATAATTCTTGCAATGATTTTGTAATCAACATTCAAGAGACTTATAGGTCTCCAGTTTTTTAACAATCTTTTATCACCTTTCTTTTTGTATAGTAATGTAATTACACCCATTTTCATAGAATGTGACAATGTTTCTTTTTCTTCTATTTCTAAAAAAAGTTTGTACAATACATTTTTCAACTGTGGCAAAAACTTTCTATAAAATTCAATAGTCAATCCATCAGGACCAGGGCTTTTATTGCTGGCCATTTCTTTTAAAGCTTGCTCTATTTCTTTAACATCTATATTTTTATCACACATTTCAACATCACTTTCATTAAGTTTTTTATCGACTAATGACAACAACTGATTTTTACTTTCGCATTCTACAGTTACACATGAATACAAATTGGAATAAAAATTGTATTGCATATCTAAAATAGAATCAATATTTTTCTTAACTTCACCGTTTTCATCTAACAATTCCTTTACTGTGTTTGACTCTTGTCTGCTTTTCTCTAAATTCAAAAAATATTTCGTACACTTATCTGATTCATTCGCCCACTGGGCCTTAGACCTTAGTATGGCACCTGTACATTTTTCATTTTCATATTCACATAGATCAGTTTTAAGTTTTTCATATTTTTCAATGTCTATACAATTACCATCAGCAATACTTTGTGATAATCTTTGCAAATTGTTTTGAATTCTGTAATACTCCTTATTTCTTTCTTTAGCTCTATTTTTACTATATATTTGTGACAGTTTTTTAATTTTATACTTCAAATTATCCCACCAAACTAAAATTGATTGTTCAAATAATATACATTTTTTTTCTTTTTCAATAAGTTCTTGTACTTTGTTAACATACATTTCATCGTATAATAACAAATTGTTATGGATCCAAACACCTGGACCTCTTTCACATACTTCTGTGTTAAAATTCATTACAATCATAGAGTGATCACTCATTGTTGTTTCCACATAAAATATGTTTCTCACATAAACACAAAGAATTTTTGCAATCAAAATAAAATCAATTCTACTTTGTACAAGCATCCCTTCTCTAATAACTTTCCTAGAAAAAACCTTTTTTCTTTCATTTCTTTGTCTCCATATATCAACCACATCATGCTCAGTCATCATATCTGTCAATGCTTTGTAACTCTGGTCATACTTATGTACTGTTTTACCACATCTATCTATCTCAGCAAGAGTGTTATGAAAGTCTCCCATAATGATTAACTCTGTTGAACGTGGCATAACATTTGTAATATTTTTTAAAAACATTACCCTTTCTCTAACATCATTAGGCGCATATACATTTATAATATCATACTTGTTGTCATTTTCCTTGTATTTGACATGCAAAAATCTACCATCAAATCCATTTACCATTTCAATATTTGATTTAATATCATTTCTAATTAAAAATGCTACTCCTTTGGATGAAACATTTACACTATTATGATAAATAACACCATTCCACAAATGTTTATAATTATCAATAAAATCATCTTTCCAGTGAGTTTCTTGCAATGCTACAATATCATATTTTCTTTCGTTAAATAAACTAAACACCATTTTCATTTTATCAATGTTCACCAAACCGTTACAGTTCCACGAGGTTATGAAAACCATTGCTAAAATGAAAATTGTAATTATTCGCTCCATTTTATTTGTTCTTTTTCGACTTGGTTTTGCTTTTATCTTTCGTTTTCTTTCTCTTCTTTTTTCCGGTTATCATCACTTCTGTATCGGGTTCTGATTCCGAACTTTCTTTATCTCTGTCACTTGTACGCATTTCACTATCAATGATTTCTGAATTTTTATTTTCCGTTACTTTTTCTTCGGTCGGAATTTCATTTTGAGTTTGGTTTTCTTTTTCTTCCGTTTTCTCCTGATCTAATTTCACTGGGGCCTGTGTTTCTAAAACATCCACTGGTGTTTCCGTTTCCCCTTCAATTGCCTCTTCGTCCTTGTGTACTTCGTCATCGTTCTCTATATTCACCTCTTCAGAGTTCTCTTCCCATTCATTATTTTCATCGTCACCCGATTCGTTTTCACCCTGTTCACTCATGCGACACGAACAATTGTGTTCCCATTCACCGCAATCATCACATCTTACAGACTTGCATGTTCTTGCATAGTGACCCTGGCCCTTGCATTTAAAACAAACAAATTTTGGACACGCTCTAAAAAGATGATCACTTGCGTAACACAAAGAACACACTTTTAACTGGCCATTATGAATACATCTGTAATACTCTTTCTGAAATTTCATAGTATAGGGCAGCGAGGTCATGTTTTCAGGAAGTTTAATTTTTGCGTACCGAGTGCCGTCTGCTATTGTTGTTCCAGGATAGAATCTCCTATTGATTGGGGATAAAAGTTCAACCCCCATAGATCGCAAAGACATTTCAATTTCGGTATCTTCAATATAAGCAGGCAGGTGCATGAAACTAACGACGATCGAACTAGGTACTACTTCATGACATTCGAATGTGTTTTGACCTATTTTTATCCCCTCTAAGAGGTACTGTAAAGGGGCTCTCCCTTCTAACGTTATTTCATAAAAATTCCCCGATTTCGGGACACATGCAAGCAAACTACCAACACCACAGTTATCATGGATAAATTCGATAACTTCTTCGGGTTTCACCGATGAATTATCTTTCACATTCACAAATAAAGTGTTTTCTTTACGATATTTCCTGTTCACAAACAAATTCTGTGATCCGCCAAGATGGCGACCACTAGACGTGGCTGCCATCCCCGCTTGAAACGTTATTTACACTTTGTAATAATTCACAACTATATATACAGTACAAGTAAAATAAACACAATTATAAACATAAAGTTTGTCTATAGAAGACACAGTTCAGTGGTTCACTTCTAATAGTAAACACGCTCGGTTGTATTCGATCAGCCAAAATATACGTGCTCACCTTGCCATTCGCAAACCGGAAGTCCAAGCAGACGTGATAACCACTACACCATGGAACCTCCTTATTGCTACGTCTCTTCTATACCGCATCAATTAAATAAAAGTCATATAGATTTTTCTTGCCTTTTTAGGTAGCGTGTCTCGTGTTACATTCACAAAATGTGGCTATGGAAGAGGAAATATTAATGAATAGACCATTTGATTCTTGAGAGAAGACGATAGTGTATTCTCATGTTGAAAATTCCTCCCATATGTGATTCACTTGTGAAATTCAAAATATAAGACCACGCCGTTAGGGAGCCATTAGATATTACAGAAAATGTAGTTTTGGTCATCTGTTACAGTCCGATGAATTCTGGAGAATCGTTGATTTAACTGCATCAATATGAAAATTGAAGTGCATGTTGTTGATGGTGGTGTATCTACAACAGGACTGTACAAATACCTGCATACATTGCTGTAAAGATGCGTGAAGACAAATTGTTAACCATATAAGAAACAAATTGACAATTGTTCATGAAAGTTTTAATCCCTACAGGACCTTAAATCAAAAGGTTCCAGCGAGGTTCGAACTCGCGACCTTCTGCGTGTGAAGCGGACGTGATAACCACTACACCATGGAACCGATATTTTTCTTAGCTACTGGATACAGTACTGACATTCGCCCTCGATTTATTTTCGCTCTTTTCGCCTTCGTTGTGAGCGGGCGAATTTAAAATGGGCGAATTTCAATGTCTCAAATTATCTCTCTTTAAACACAACCCTGTATGGGCAAATATTAATTGAAGACGGGGCGAAGCCGTTTGCAAGTTCAGAAGGACAAAATTTACACGGGGCGAAATAAACCTGTATACAGTATCAAACGTTTTAATATACATTATGAGATATTTCAAGTTCATCAAGCATTCCTAGCATCGGTCTTAACGACCGAAATGATTTGAGCTAGACAGTTTTTGATCACCAGGAATTATCGCCTTCCTAAATTGGACTCAAAAACACGACCTTTGCCTTTTTAGCTTAATGCGTTCTGAGAGGCTCACGCCGCAAAGCTTCGTTCACGATATATACCGTTGTGAATGGTCAGCTTGCCGTCAAATCTATAGAACGACAGAAATTCGATCAAGATGTGGAAACGGACCCACAACGAAATAAACGTTTCATTTGATTGAACATAACATGGCAATACCTGGTTTAAAAAATGACATAAACTGACACCTAACGATTCAAACATGTATAGCATGGAAAAATTAGGTTTCAGCGAGGCTCGAACTCGCGACCTTCTGCGTGTAAAGCAGACGTGATAACCACTACACCATGAAACCGTACGGTATACTAAGGAAATCAAATGTATTGGCATTGATGTTTAGTTTCTTTCTTCTATTTCCGTCAAAAGTACCGGAGTACATTTTTGGAGGTATTGAAGGTCAAAGACAGGAAATGGTTGATTGCATCGATCATTTCTAAATTTTGACAAGGACACAACCCAAGTTTTAAAGAAATGAAAATACATGCATGATAAAAATGCTTTCGTTCCGATTTATTCAATAAGTAGTGATAAAGTTTGATACATCTTACTTGATCAATGAAATGGTTTGAGATAGTACATACATGTATGTCGAATAGAATGAAAATCCCAGTTTTGACATCATCATTTCTAAAGAGGATACCAGGAATGAAATAGCATGAAAACTTCGTGTTTAGAATAAAAGAGTAGGTTCCAGCGAGGCTCGAACTCGCGACCTTCTGCGTGTTAAGCAGACGTGATAACCACTACACCATGGAACCTCCTTATTGCTACGTCTCTTCTATACCGCATCAATTAAATAAAAGTCATATAGATTTTTCTTGCCTTTTTAGGTAGCGTGTCTCGTGTTACATTCACAAAATGTGGCTATGGAAGAGGAAATATTAATGAATAGACCATTTGATTCTTCAGAGAAGACGATAGTGTATTCAGTCCGATGAATTCTGGAGAATCGTTGATTTAACTGCATCAATATGAAAATTGAAGTGCATGTTGTTGATGGTGGTGTATCTACAACAGGACTGTACAAATACCTGCATACATTGCTGTAAAGATGCGTGAAGACAAATTGTTAACCATATAAGAAACAAATTGACAATTGTTCATGAAAGTTTTAATCCCTACAGGACCTTAAATCAAAAGGTTCCAGCGAGGTTTGAACTCGCGACCTTCTGCGTGTGAAGCGGACGTGATAACCACTACACCATGGAACCGATATTTTTCTTAGCTACTGGATACAGTACTGACATTCGCCCTCGATTTATTTTCGCTCTTTTCGCCTTCGTTGTGAGCGGGCGAATTTAAAATGGGCGAATTTCAATGTCTCAAATTATCTCTCTTTAAACACAACCCTGTATGGGCAAATATTAATTGAAGACGGGGCGAAGCCGTTTGCAAGTTCAGAAGGACAAAATTTACACGGGGCGAAATAAACCTGTATACAGTATCAAACGTTTTAATATACATTATGAGATATTTCAAGTTCATCAAGCATTCCTAGCATCGGTCTTAACGACCGAAATGATTTGAGCTAGACAGTTTTTGATCACCAGGAATTATCGCCTTCCTAAATTGGACTCAAAAACACGACCTTTGCCTTTTTAGCTTAATGCGTTCTGAGAGGCTCACGCCGCAAAGCTTCGTTCACGATATATACCGTTGTGAATGGTCAGCTTGCCGTCAAATCTATAGAACGACAGAAATTCGATCAAGATGTGGAAACGGACCCACAACGAAATAAACGTTTCATTTGATTGAACATAACATGGCAATACCTGGTTTAAAAAATGACATAAACTGACACCTAACGATTCAAACATGTATAGCATGGAAAAATTAGGTTTCAGCGAGGCTCGAACTCGCGACCTTCTGCGTGTAAAGCAGACGTGATAACCACTACACCATGAAACCGTACGGTATACTTAGGAAATCAAATGTATTGGCATTGATGTTTAGTTTCTTTCTTCTATTTCCGTCAAAAGTACCGGAGTACATTTTTGGAGGTATTGAAGGTCAAAGACAGGAAATGGTTGATTGCATCGATCATTTCTAAATTTTGACAAGGACACAACCCAAGTTTTAAAGAAATGAAAATACATGCATGATAAAAATGCTTTCGTTCCGATTTATTCAATAAGTAGTGATAAAGTTTGATACATCTTACTTGATCAATGAAATGGTTTGAGATAGTACATACATGTATGTCGAATAGAATGAAAATCCCAGTTTTGACATCATCATTTCTAAAGAGGATACCAGGAATGAAATAGCATGAAAACTTCGTGTTTAGAATAAAAGAGTAGGTTCCAGCGAGGCTCGAACTCGCGACCTTCTGCGTGTTAAGCAGACGTGATAACCACTACACCATGGAACCGCCTTATTGCTACGTCTCTTCTATACCGCATCAATTAAATAAAAGTCATATAGATTTTTCTTGCCTTTTTAGGTAGCGTGTCTCGTGTTACATTCACAAAATGTGGCTATGGAAGAGGAAATATTAATGAATAGACCATTTGATTCTTGAGAGAAGACGATAGTGTATTCTCATGTTGAAAATTCCTCCCATATGTGATTCACTTGTGAAATTCAAAATATAAGACCACGCCGTTAGGGAGCCATTAGATATTACAGAAAATGTAGTTTTGGTCATCTGTTACAGTCCGATGAATTCTGGAGAATCGTTGATTTAACTGCATCAATATGAAAATTGAAGTGCATGTTGTTGATGGTGGTGTATCTACAACAGGACTGTACAAATACCTGCATACATTGCTGTAAAGATGCGTGAAGACAAATTGTTAACCATATAAGAAACAAATTGACAATTGTTCATGAAAGTTTTAATCCCTACAGGACCTTAAATCAAAAGGTTCCAGCGAGGTTCGAACTCGCGACCTTCTGCGTGTGAAGCAGACGTGATAACCACTACACCATGGAACCGATATTTTTCTTAGCTACTGGATACAGTACTGACATTCGCCCTCGATTTATTTTCGCTCTTTTCGCCTTCGTTGTGAGCGGGCGAATTTAAAATGGGCGAATTTCAATGTCTCAAATTATCTCTCTTTAAACACAACCCTGTATGGGCAAATATTAATTGAAGACGGGGCGAAGCCGTTTGCAAGTTCAGAAGGACAAAATTTACACGGGGCGAAATAAACCTGTATACAGTATCAAACGTTTTAATATACTTTATGAGATATTTCAAGTTCATCAAGCATTCCTAGCATCGGTCTTAACGACCGAAATGATTTGAGCTAGACAGTTTTTGATCACCAGGAATTATCGCCTTCCTAAATTGGACTCAAAAACACGACCTTTACCTTTTTAGCTTAATGCGTTCTGAGAGGCTCACGCCGCAAAGCTTCGTTCACGATACATACCGTTGTGAATGGTCAGCTTGCCGTCAAATCTATAGAACGACAGAAATTCGATCAAGATGTGGAAACGGACCCACAACGAAATAAACGTTTCATTTGATTGAACATAACATGGCAATACCTGGTTTAAAAAATGACATAAACTGACACCTAACGATTCAAACATGTATAGCATGGAAAAATTAGGTTTCAGCGAGGCTCGAACTCGCGACCTTCTGCGTGTAAAGCAGACGTGATAACCACTACACCATGAAACCGTACGGTATACTAAGGAAATCAAATGTATTGGCATTGATGTTTAGTTTCTTTCTTCTATTTCCGTCAAAAGTACCGGAGTACATTTTTGGAGGTATTGAAGGTCAAAGACAGGAAATGGTTGATTGCATCGATCATTTCTAAATTTTGACAAGGACACAACCCAAGTTTTAAAGAAATGAAAATACATGCATGATAAAAATGCTTTCGTTCCGATTTATTCAATAAGTAGTGATAAAGTTTGATACATCTTACTTGATCAATGAAATGGTTTGAGATAGTACATACATGTATGTCGAATAGAATGAAAATCCCAGTTTTGACATCATCATTTCTAAAGAGGATACCAGGAATGAAATAGCATGAAAACTTCGTGTTTAGAATAAAAGAGTAGGTTCCAGCGAGGCTCGAACTCGCGACCTTCTGCGTGTTAAGCAGACGTGATAACCACTACACCATGGAACCTCCTTATTGCTACGTCTCTTCTATACCGCATCAATTAAATAAAAGTCATATAGATTTTTCTTGCCTTTTTAGGTAGCGTGTCTCGTGTTACATTCACAAAATGTGGCTATGGAAGAGGAAATATTAATGAATAGACCATTTGATTCTTGAGAGAAGACGATAGTGTATTCAGTCCGATGAATTCTGAAGAATCGTTGATTTAACTGCATCAATATGAAAATTGAAGTGCATGTTGTTGATGGTGGTGTATCTACAACAGGACTGTACAAATACCTGCATACATTGCTGTAAAGATGCGTGAAGACAAATTGTTAACCATATAAGAAACAAATTGACAATTGTTCATGAAAGTTTTAATCCCTACAGGACCTTAAATCAAAAGGTTCCAGCGAGGTTCGAACTCGCGACCTTCTGCGTGTGAAGCAGACGTGATTTTTTTTTTTTATCTTTTATTGATATTCAACACAATACACACTGTACATATCAATTCTTAAAAACAGCAATGTCTAATAAACAAATGAATTTATATAAAAGGACAAGTATTAAAAAATAAATATCAACACACCCTCCGTTTCTTTAACTAGAGGATTTCTGTTCAAAAATAATTTGGAGAAAATATTTCTTCTGTTTTCCTTGATACACAATTGGTAATGATTATATGAAATAAATTGTTTTAACATGTATTTACAAAATTTAGTAACATCCATCTTCTGTTGACTTTTGATAAACATTTGTCGTCGTTTGTATATACTTAATCTACATATTGATAAAAAGAAATTAACAAAAAATGTATTTACATTTTTTATACCCGTTGACAATGATGAGAAAAACATCTCATCAAATCTCAAAGTATTGAAAATATTTACATCTACATCTTTGAATAATGTTTCTAAATGATACACAACAAATTTGTTTATAAATTCATGTAGTTCATTACAGCCAATAAATAAATGTATAATATCTTCATTTTGTAATGAGCAAATTGGACAACAATTTGATTCTGTTTTGCCGATTTTAAATAATTTTTCATATGTAAATATTGCATTGTGATACATCTTAAAATCTAATTCAATAATTTCAGGTGGTTTATAAGACTCCAATAATGTACCCCATCTTTTGAAAAATACATCAGAATCATCAATATTAAATTTTTCTTTCCAAAAACTATTTGATACAGGATGTTGAAACAATTTGTGTAGCAATAATTTGTAAAATATTTTAACAGTACATGTACTAAAAACTATAGATTGATTTTCATATTTTACACAAAAGTCTGCAAGAAAAGCCATGTTGTGAAACTCCTTTTCTTTTACATATTCTGTCCATTCCCTCGGAATGCTTTCTAAAAGAGTTCTGTAATTTTCCTTGATAGCCAATACATTTACATCAGGGTCATACTCTTGAATAATATCAACAATATAAGAACTTGGTAAAAAACCTGGTATAACTTCATATGCTATATGTTTTACATGTGTAACGCCTGCCTTAATAAAAACATTCCACTTTAACATTTTACCTTTGTTTGTTACTTTTGGATTACAAAAAAGACAAAAATTATACACGTCACTTTCTTTTTGGTTAAATATCACATAATCTTCTATTGCATACCATGCGCTAAACATTTCTTTGTAAAACTGAGGTAATGTAGGTAAGTCTTGACTAAACAATCTCAGTAAAAATATTTCTGAATTTGCGCCTAAAGAACATATCTTTGACAGGTGATATTTTAAAATGTGTTTCCACAAAAAATCTTTCGATGTACAAAAATATTTAGCTAGAAATTTAAGTCTAAATGATAACATTTTGAGATAAATATCATTCAACATTAAACCTCCATTATGTTTATCACCAACAATAGTTTTGTAAGACACCAAATGTGCACCATAATTCCACAAAAATTGAATACATTCTTTTTGTATTGAATCTCTTGCCCATTTAGGCATTGATAAAACAGATAACGAATACCACAACTTTGACATCAACATAGTATTTATAACAACTGCCCTTCCTTGAATTGTTAAATCTCTTTGTCTACACAAATTAAGTATTTGTTTAATTTTTTTCACTTTGTCATTCCAATTTAAAACTTCACATTCTTTCTTGTTTCTACCAAAAAATATACCAAGTATTTTCATAATACTTGTTTCAGAAATATCATAAGTTTTTTTAACTTTATCTTTTAAACAACCTGAACCTATACACATTATTTCAGATTTTTGAGTATTAATTTTTGCACCTGATGCGTTTCCATATAACTCAAAAACTTGTAAAACTTCTGTTATAGAACCTGTATCTGATATTGTCATAGTTGTATCATCAGCGTGTTGAAACATTAAAGCCACCTTGTCAGACATTGGTATAGGTATTCCTTTTATATTTATGTTACTTCTCATTGCATGATACAAAGGTTCTGCTGATAAAACATATAATAAGGCAGATATTGGACAACCCTGTCTGACCGAATTTTTAACTGGAAAATAATTGGTTAAAAAACCATTACATTTGACACTACTAAAAATGTCATGATAAAATATCTTTATCCACCTTTTAAAATAAGGTCCAAAACCAAATGTATCTAAAACATCAAATAAATACTCATGACTTACTCTATCAAAGGCTTTTTCTTGGTCTATTTTAACAATGTAGCCTTCCAAATTATCCATTTCTACTAAATCAATAATGTCTCTAACACTAACAATTGTATCTGCAATATCTTTTCCTAGTATACAACATGTTTGAGCATCTGATATAATATTTGGTAAAACAAATTTTAATCGATTTGCCATAACTCTAGCAATGATCTTATAATCAACATTAAGTAAGCTAATAGGTCTATAATTTTTCAAACATCTCTTGTCTCCCTTTTTCTTGTACAATAAAGTAATAACACCCATTTTCATGCTGTGTGATAACGATTCTTTTGTTTCTATTTCTTTATACAATTTAAACAAAATATCACTTAAATATGGCAAAAACATTTTGTAAAATTCAACTGTTAATCCATCTGAGCCTGGACTTTTGTTATTGGACATTTCTTTAACTGCTATTATAATTTCTTCATTGTTAATACAGTTTTCACATAACTCAAAATCATTCTCATCTAATCTTTTATCAACAAATGATAAAAAATGCTCCTTACTTTCTTCTTTAATACTGACAGATGAGTATAATTTTGAGAAAAACTTATATTGAATATCTAGTAACGCTTCTGTATCATTTTTAATTACACCATCATCAACTAATTCTTTAATTGAATTTGATTTTTGTCTAACTTTTTCCAAATTCAAAAAATATTTGGTACATTTATCTGACTCATTGGCCCATTGAGCCTTTGACCTTAACATTGCACCTCTACATTTTTCTAATTCAAACTCTGACAGTTCACATTTCAACGCCTCATATTTTTCAATATCAATTTTTTCTCCATTTGCAATATTCTCAGATAACTTTTTTATTTTGTTTTGTATAGTAAAATATTCTTTGTTACGTTCTTTCGCCCTTCTTTTACTATAACTCTGAGAATACTTCTTAATTTTGTATTTCAAATTATCCCACCAAACTAGTAGTGATGTATTATATAATATGCAAGCTTTTTCTCTTTCTATCAGTTCTACAATTTTTCCTTTGTATATATCATCATAAAGTAGTAAATTATTTAGAATCCATATTCCAGGACCTCTTTCAACATCATCATTATTGAAATAAAGCACAACCATTGAATGGTCGCTCAAAGTAGTTTCTACATAATAAATATTTCTAACATACTTATTCAAATCCTTAGATGTCAAAATATAGTCTATTCTACTTTGAACTAGTCTATTTTCAATCACCATTTTTCTAGAAAAAACTTTTTCTTTTTTATTTCTATTTCTCCATATATCATCAACACTATGTTTATTCATAAATTCAAACAGTGCATTATAACCTTTGTCATACGTATGGACAGTTTTTCCACAACGATCTATTTCATTAAGCGTGTTATTAAAATCTCCTAATATCATAAGACTGTTAGACATTGGGATTATTTCTGAAATATTCTTAAAAAATGATGATCTATCTGCAACTTTGTTTGGTGCATATACATTTATTATATCAAATGTTTCATCATTATCTTTATATTTTATGTGTAAAAATCTACCATCAAAACCATTGACAAATTCAACATTTTCTTTTAAATCATTTCTTATCAAAAAAGCTACACCTCTTGCCGAACTATCATAATTATTGTAAATAATATCACCATTCCATAAATGTTTATACATATCAATAAATTCATCTTTCCAATGTGTCTCTTGTAAACCAATTATATCATATTTCTTTTCAACAAATAAACTAAATATCATTTTCATTTTGTCAACATTACATAACCCATTACAGTTCCATGAAGTAACTAACATTACAGATATGAGTAATAAAGTTACAATAATTTTATTCATTTTATCTATTCTTTTTGGCCTTTCCTTTCTTCACTTTCTTCTTTCTCTTTGTTTTTCCTTTGATAATGATTTCGTCGTCCTGTTCTGAAGACTCGGAACTTTCTGAATGTTCTCGTACGACCTCGTTTCCTTCCGCGTTATTTTGATCCCGATGGCTATCGGCACTATCAACGGGTTCACTGATTTTTCCACTATTTTCTTTCATATGTGAATCAATTTCGGGTTCAACTTTCTTTTGTTCATCGTGCGTTTTCCCGATATCATCTTCGGTTGGATTTTCCGGTGTTTCGTTTACTTCCATTTCTGGTTCTGATTCCCTCTCTTGTGCCTCGTCAAGCTGTGCGCCGTTCTCCTTATTCACCTCTTCAACAGGGCTGTCATCTCCTGAATCGTGTTCACTAGACCCGCACGAACACTCGTCTCCCCACTGAAGACAATCGTAACACTTTTTCACCGAACATGTTCTAGCGTAGTGTCCTTGTTGTTTACATCTAAAGCAGACGAATTTAGGGCAAGCCCTAAACAGATGATCTTGCGAATAACATAACGAACACACTTTAATTTGCCCATTGTGGATAACCCTGTAGTATTCTTTTCTGAATTTGATTGTGTACGGTAATGACTGCATATTTGGTGGTAATTTTACTCGTACGTATCTCGTTCCATCGGCGATGTTTGTTCCAGGGTAATATCGCCGTTTGATTGGAGATAATATTTCAATGTTCATTGACAGAAGTGTATCTTCAATTTCATGATCTTCAATGTATGCTGGGAGATGTAGAAAACTTACCATTATTGAGTTTTGAACAATTTCTCTACATTCATATGTTTTGTCTCCTATTTTTATTCCTTCTAAAAGATACTGAAGAGGGGCCCTACCGTCTAAGGTGATTTCATATAGATTTCCTGATCTTGGGACACACGCGAACATAGATCCAACTCCACAATTTTCGTGTACAAACTTGATGATATTATCAGGTTTAATCTGCCCATTATCTAATACATCAACAGTTACTGTGTTTTCACGGCGGTAGTTTCTATTTACCTTGTTTGGGTTGTTTTGTGATCCGCCCTCATGGCCGCCACTCGACGTGGCAGGCATCCTGCCCTTTGTTGACACAAAGTCAACACTACTTGCAAATAAAGTTCAACAATTCACTTATGTACAATATTATATATACAGTTATTCAACTTGGCTCCTTTTTAGAAGCTTTACTACTTACATAAGTACACAAACCAACTAACTATCGTCTCCACGAAAACTATCCGTGCACTCTCGGCTGACAGTAAACCGGAAGTCAAACGACAGAAATTCGATCAAGATGTGGAAACGGACCCACAACGAAATAAACGTTTCATTTGATTGAACATAACATGGCAATACCTGGTTTAAAAAATGACATAAACTGACACCTAACGATTCAAACATGTATAGCATGGAAAAATTAGGTTTCAGCGAGGCTCGAACTCGCGACCTTCTGCGTGTAAAGCAGACGTGATAACCACTACACCATGAAACCGTACGGTATACTAAGGAAATCAAATGTATTGGCATTGATGTTTAGTTTCTTTCTTCTATTTCCGTCAAAAGTACCGGAGTACATTTTTGGAGGTATTGAAGGTCAAAGACAGGAAATGGTTGATTGCATCGATCATTTCTAAATTTTGACAAGGACACAACCCAAGTTTTAAAGAAATGAAAATACATGCATGATAAAAATGCTTTCGTTCCGATTTATTCAATAAGTAGTGATAAAGTTTGATACATCTTACTTGATCAATGAAATGGTTTGAGATAGTACATACATGTATGTCGAATAGAATGAAAATCCCAGTTTTGACATCATCATTTCTAAAGAGGATACCAGGAATGAAATAGCATGAAAACTTCGTGTTTAGAATAAAAGAGTAGGTTCCAGCGAGGCTCGAACTCGCGACCTTCTGCGTGTTAAGCAGACGTGATAACCACTACACCATGGAACCTCCTTATTGCTACGTCTCTTCTATACCGCATCAATTAAATAAAAGTCATATAGATTTTTCTTGCCTTTTTAGGTAGCGTGTCTCGTGTTACATTCACAAAATGTGGCTATGGAAGAGGAAATATTAATGAATAGACCATTTGATTCTTGAGAGAAGACGATAGTGTATTCAGTCCGATGAATTCTGGAGAATCGTTGATTTAACTGCATCAATATGAAAATTGAAGTGCATGTTGTTGATGGTGGTGTATCTACAACAGGACTGTACAAATACCTGCATACATTGCTGTAAAGATGCGTGAAAACAAATTGTTAACCATATAAGAAACAAATTGACAATTGTTCATGAAAGTTTTAATCCCTACAGGACCTTAAATCAAAAGGTTCCAGCGAGGTTCGAACTCGCGACCTTCTGCGTGTGAAGCAGACGTGATAACCACTACACCATGGAACCGATATTTTTCTTAGCTACTGGATACAGTACTGACATTCGCCCTCGATTTATTTTCGCTCTTTTCGCCTTCGTTGTGAGCGGGCGAATTTAAAATGGGCGAATTTCAATGTCTCAAATTATCTCTCTTTAAACACAACCCTGTATGGGCAAATATTAATTGAAGACGGGGCGAAGCCGTTTGCAAGTTCAGAAGGACAAAATTTACACGGGGCGAAATAAACCTGTATACAGTATCAAACGTTTTAATATACTTTATGAGATATTTCAAGTTCATCAAGCATTCCTAGCATCGGTCTTAACGACCGAAATGATTTGAGCTAGACAGTTTTTGATCACCAGGAATTATCGCCTTCCTAAATTGGACTCAAAAACACGACCTTTACCTTTTTAGCTTAATGCGTTCTGAGAGGCTCACGCCGCAAAGCTTCGTTCACGATACATACCGTTGTGAATGGTCAGCTTGCCGTCAAATCTATAGAACGACAGAAATTCGATCAAGATGTGGAAACGGACCCACAACGAAATAAACGTTTCATTTGATTGAACATAACATGGCAATACCTGGTTTAAAAAATGACATAAACTGACACCTAACGATTCAAACATGTATAGCATGGAAAAATTAGGTTTCAGCGAGGCTCGAACTCGCGACCTTCTGCGTGTAAAGCAGACGTGATAACCACTACACCATGAAACCGTACGGTATACTAAGGAAATCAAATGTATTGGCATTGATGTTTAGTTTCTTTCTTCTATTTCCGTCAAAAGTACCGGAGTACATTTTTGGAGGTATTGAAGGTCAAAGACAGGAAATGGTTGATTGCATCGATCATTTCTAAATTTTGACAAGGACACAACCCAAGTTTTAAAGAAATGAAAATACATGCATGATAAAAATGCTTTCGTTCCGATTTATTCAATAAGTAGTGAAAAAGTTTGATACATCTTACTTGATCAATGAAATGGTTTGAGTTAGTACATACATGAATGTCGAATAGAATGAAAATCCCAGTTTTGACATCATCATTTCTAAAGAGGATACCAGGAATGAAATAGCATGAAAACTTCGTGTTTAGAATAAAAGAGTAGGTTCCAGCGAGGCTCGAACTCGCGACCTTCTGCGTGTTAAGCAGACGTGATAACCACTACACCATGGAACCTCCTTATTGCTACGTCTCTTCTATACCGCATCAATTAAATAAAAGTCATATAGATTTTTCTTGCCTTTTTAGGTAGCGTGTCTCGTGTTACATTCACAAAATGTGGCTATGGAAGAGGAAATATTAATGAATAGACCATTTGATTCTTGAGAGAAGACGATAGTGTATTCTCATGTTGAAAATTCCTCCCATATGTGATTCACTTGTGAAATTCAAAATATAAGACCACGCCGTTAGGGAGCCATTAGATATTACAGAAAATGTAGTTTTGGTCATCTGTTACAGTCCGATGAATTCTGGAGAATCGTTGATTTAACTGCATCAATATGAAAATTGAAGTGCATGTTGTTGATGGTGGTGTATCTACAACAGGACTGTACAAATACCTGCATACATTGCTGTAAAGATGCGTGAAGACAAATTGTTAACCATATAAGAAACAAATTGACAATTGTTCATGAAAGTTTTAATCCCTACAGGACCTTAAATCAAAAGGTTCCAGCGAGGTTCGAACTCGCGACCTTCTGCGTGTGAAGCAGACGTGATAACCACTACACCATGGAACCGATATTTTTCTTAGCTACTGGATACAGTACTGACATTCGCCCTCGATTTATTTTCGCTCTTTTCGCCTTCGTTGTGAGCGGGCGAATTTAAAATGGGCGAATTTCAATGTCTCAAATTATCTCTCTTTAAACACAACCCTGTATGGGCAAATATTAATTGAAGACGGGGCGAAGCCGTTTGCAAGTTCAGAAGGACAAAATTTACACGGGGCGAAATAAACCTGTATACAGTATCAAACGTTTTAATATACTTTATGAGATATTTCAAGTTCATCAAGCATTCCTAGCATCGGTCTTAACGACCGAAATGATTTGAGCTAGACAGTTTTTGATCACCAGGAATTATCGCCTTCCTAAATTGGACTCAAAAACACGACCTTTACCTTTTTAGCTTAATGCGTTCTGAGAGGCTCACGCCGCAAAGCTTCGTTCACGATACATACCGTTGTGAATGGTCAGCTTGCCGTCAAATCTATAGAACGACAGAAATTCGATCAAGATGTGGAAACGGACCCACAACGAAATAAACGTTTCATTTGATTGAACATAACATGGCAATACCTGGTTTAAAAAATGACATAAACTGACACCTAACGATTCAAACATGTATAGCATGGAAAAATTAGGTTTCAGCGAGGCTCGAACTCGCGACCTTCTGCGTGTAAAGCAGACGTGATAACCACTACACCATGAAACCGTACGGTATACTAAGGAAATCAAATGTATTGGCATTGATGTTTAGTTTCTTTCTTCTATTTCCGTCAAAAGTACCGGAGTACATTTTTGGAGGTATTGAAGGTCAAAGACAGGAAATGGTTGATTGCATCGATCATTTCTAAATTTTGACAAGGACACAACCCAAGTTTTAAAGAAATGAAAATACATGCATGATAAAAATGCTTTCGTTCCGATTTATTCAATAAGTAGTGATAAAGTTTGATACATCTTACTTGATCAATGAAATGGTTTGAGATTGTCGAATAGAATGAAAATCCCAGTTTTGACATCATCATTTCTAAAGAGGATACCAGGAATGAAATAGCATGAAAACTTCGTGTTTAGAATAAAAGAGTAGGTTCCAGCGAGGCTCGAACTCGCGACCTTCTGCGTGTTAAGCAGACGTGATAACCACTACACCATGGAACCTCCTTATTGCTACGTCTCTTCTAAACCGCATCAATTAAATAAAAGTCATATAGATTTTTCTTGCCTTTTTAGGTAGCGTGTCTCGTGTTACATTCACAAAATGTGGCTATGGAAGAGGAAATATTAATGAATAGACCATTTGATTCTTGAGAGAAGACGATAGTGTATTCTCATGTTGAAAATTCCTCCCATATGTGATTCACTTGAGAAATTCAAAATATAGGACCACGCCGTTAGGGAGCCATTAGATTTTACAGAAAATGTAGTTTTGGTCATCTGTTACAGTCCGATGAATTCTGGAGAATCGTTGATTTAACTGCATCAATATGAAAATTGAAGTGCATGTTGTTGATGGTGGTGTATCTACAACAGGACTGTACAAATACCTGCATACATTGCTGTAAAGATGCGTGAAGACAAATTGTTAACCATATAAGAAACAAATTGACAATTGTTCATGAAAGTTTTAATCCCTACAGGACCTTAAATCAAAAGGTTCCAGCGAGGTTCGAACTCGCGACCTTCTGCGTGTGAAGCAGACGTGATAACCACTACACCATGGAACCGATATTTTTCTTAGCTACTGGATACAGTACTGACATTCGCCCTCGATTTATTTTCGCTCTTTTCGCCTTCGTTGTGAGCGGGCGAATTTAAAATGGGCGAATTTCAATGTCTCAAATTATCTCTCTTTAAACACAACCCTGTATGGGCAAATATTAATTGAAGACGGGGCAAAGCCGTTTGCAAGTTCAGAAGGACAAAATTTACACGGGGCGAAATAAACCTGTATACAGTATCAAACGTTTTAATATACATTATGAGATATTTCAAGTTCATCAAGCATTCCTAGCATCGGTCTTAACGACCGAAATGATTTGAGCTAGACAGTTTTTGATCACCAGGAATTATAGCCTTCCTAAATTGGACTCAAAAACACGACCTTTGCCTTTTTAGCTTAATGCGTTCTGAGAGGCTAACGCCGCAACGCTTCGTTCACGATATATACCGTTGTGAATGGTCAGCTTGCTGTCAAATCTATAGAACGACAGAAATTCGATCAAGATGTGGAAACGGACCCACAACGAAATAAACGTTTCATTTGATTGAACATAACATGGCAATATCTGGTTTAAAAAATGACATAAACTGACACCTAACGATTCAAACATGTATAGCATGGAAAAATTAGGTTTCAGCGAGGCTCGAACTCGCGACCTTCTGCGTGTAAAGCAGACGTGATAACCACTACACCATGAAACCGTACGGTATACTGAGGAAATCAAATGTATTGGCATTGATGTTTAGTTTCTTTCTTCTATTTCCGTCAAAAGTACCGGAGTACATTTTTGGAGGTATTGAAGGTCAAAGACAGGAAATGGTTGATTGCATCGATCATTTCTAAATTTTGACAAGGACACAACCCAAGTTTTAAAGAAATGAAAATACATGCATGATAAAAATGCTTTCGTTCCGATTTATTCAGTAAGTAGTGATAAAGTTTGATACATCTTACTTGATCAATGAAATGGTTTGAGATAGTACATACATGTATGTCGAATAGAATGAAAATCCCAGTTTTGACATTTCTAAAGAGGATACCAGGAATGAAATAGCATGAAAACTTCGTGTTTAGAATAAAAGAGTAGGTTCCAGCGAGGCTCGAACTCGCGACCTTCTGCGTGTTAAGCAGACGTGATAACCACTACACCATGGAACCTCCTTATTACTACGTCTCTTCTATACCTCATCAATTAAATAAAAGTCATATAGATTTTTCTTGCCTTTTTAGGTAGCGTGTCTCGTGTTACATTCACAAAATGTGGCTATGGAAAAGGAAATATTAATGAATAGACCATTTGATTCTTGAGAGAAGACGATAGTGTATTCTCATGTTGAAAATTCCTCCCATATGTGATTCACTTGTGAAATTCAAAATATAGGACCACGCCGTTAGGGAGCCATTAGATTTTACAGAAAATGTAGTTTTGGTCATCTGTTACAGTCCGATGAATTCTGGAGAATCGTTGATTTAACTGCATCAATATGAAAATTGAAGTGCATGTTGTTGATGGTGGTGTATCTACAACAGGACTGTACAAATACCTGCATACATTGCTGTAAAGATGCGTGAAGACAAATTGTTAACCATATAAGAAACAAATTGACAATTGTTCATGAAAGTTTTAATCCCTACAGGACCTTAAATCAAAAGGTTCCAGCGAGGTTCGAACTCGCGACCTTCTGCGTGTGAAGCAGACGTGATTTTTTTTTTTTTTTTTTTTTTATCTTTTATTGATCAATCATACAAATTACACATCAACAATCATCATAATGAGTATCACAGCATTATATATAGTTTGACAGTTTACAATAAAAATTCGTTAAAAAATGAACAATAATACTCCTTCTGTTTCTTTCAGCAGTGGATTGTTTTTCAAAAACTTTTTAAAGAATACTTTTCTGTTGTTGTTCACAATACACATATAATGATAATTGTAATAGATATAATGTCTTAGCAAATATTTGCAAAAACTTGTCAAATGCACAGTTTTGTTATTTTGCAACATAAGCTGTCTCCATCTATAAATTGTGAATCTACATAAGGACATAAAAAAATTAACAAAAAAAGTGTTAACATTTTTCATAACATTGGGAAAAGCTGTGATGAATATCTCATCGATATCTAAGACATTGTATACACTATTTTCACAATCTTTCAATAATGACTCTAAATGGTATATCATAAAATTACTTTTAAAATCTTGTATTTCTTTGCATTTTACAAACATATGAAGTAAATCTTCACTTTCTGATAAACACAGTGGACATCTGTTGGAATCCGATTTACCAATTTTGTACAATTTCTCATACGTAAAAATTGCATTATGATAAACTTTAAAATCAAGCTCCACTACATCAGGAGGCTTTCCACTTTCTTTAAGTACAATCCATCTATTATCAAGCATCTTTGTATCGTTTGTTCTAAGTTTTTCTAACCAATATTCATTTGACTTTGGAGGATTAAACAATTTTTGAATCAACAATCTATAAAAGACTTTTACAGTGCATGAAGGAAAAACATAATTAGTATTTTCAACACAAAGTAAAAAAGAAGGTAACCATACTTCTTTCCTATAATCATTGTTTTGAACAACACTTTTCCATTCTTCTGGAATAATAGATAATAATGTTTTGTAATCTTCTTTGATATGTTTTGCATTAATTTCAGAATCACATTCCTGTATCATTTCTACAATAAAAGATGCAGGTAAAAATCCAGGTATCACTTCATAAGAAATGTCTCTGATATGTGTGATCCCCGCTTTTATAAAATGTTTCCATAACAATGTCTTGTTTTGATTGACAATTTTTGGATTAAAAAACAAACAGTAATTAAACACATCATTTAAACGTTCATTGTATTCAATATTGTCCTTCACAGCATACCAAGCACTAAACATTTCTTTATAAAAACAAGGTAAACATTGTAAATCTTTTTTGTTCAACTGTAGAAGAAACATTTCCACCCCTCCTTTCAAGTCACAAATTCTTGATATAAAATAACTAAAAGTGTATTTCCATACAAGCTCTTTTCTTGTGCAAAAATATTTTGCTAAAAATTTTAATCGAAAAGAAAGCATTTTCAAATAGATATCATCCATTTTTAAACCACCATTTTCTTTTTCTCCGACAATTGTCTTATATGACACTAAGTGTGTACCATAATTCCATAAAAAATTAATACATTCCTTCTGAATTGTATTTCTAGCCCAAAATGGAATACAAATTACAGACAATGAATACCATAGTTTAGACATAAGTAATGTATTTATTACACTAACTCTTCCATGTATTGTCAACAATCTTTGTCTCCACAGATTAAGAACTTGTTTGATATTTTGAACTTTGCTTCTCCAATTCAAATTTTCACATTCTAAAAGGTTTTTACCAAAATAAACTCCAAGAATTTTCATGACATTTGTTTCTGTAATATTGATAAGTTGTTTATCATCTGATAACAATTGCCCTGTTCCAATACACATAACTTCAGATTTTTGTGCATTAATTTTGGCACCAGATGCTTTTCCATATAATTCAAAAACATTCAATATTTGAAAAATAGACTTTTTATCAGACACTGTTATCGTTGTATCATCTGCATGCTGAAAAACTAATGCAGTTTTATCACACATAGGAATATCTATTCCTTTAATACATTGGTTACATTTAATTGCACAATTTAAAGGTTCTGAACATAACACATACAACAATGCAGATATTGGACAACCTTGTCTAACAGAGTTTCTAATTGGAAAATATTTTGTTAAATGTCCATTGCTTTTTACACTGCTATAAATATCTGTATAAAATATTTTTACCCATTTTCTAAAATAATCTCCAAAACCATATGCTTGTAACACATCTAGTAAATATTCATGACTTACTCTATCAAACGCTTTCTCTTGATCAATTTTTACAATATAACCTTCTACTTGATCCATTTCAACCATTTCTATTATATCTCTAATACTTACTAACGTATCAGCTATATCTTTTCCAATAATACAACATGTTTGATCATTAGAAATTACATTAGGTAACACATGTTTGAGTCTATTTGACATTATTCTTGCTATTATTTTGTAATCAACATTTAAAAGACTAATTGGTCGCCAGTTTTTTAACAATCTCTTATCACCTTTTTTCTTGTATAATAATGTAATGACACCCATCTTCATAGAATGTGACAATGTTTCTTGATTTTCAATTTCTAAAAATAGTCTATACAATATGTTTTTTAAATGGGGTAAAAATTTTCTATAAAATTCAATAGTCAACCCATCAGGACCAGGACTTTTATTGCTGGCCATTTCTTTCACAGCTTGTTGTATTTCATTAACATCAATACATTTATCACATGATGCGGCATCATTGTCATCAATCTTTGTATTAATTAATGATAACAACCGGTTTTTACTATCATAATCAATTGTTACACATGAATATAATTTAGAATAAAAGTCATACTGCAGATTTAATATAGAATCTGCATTTTCTGTAACTTCACCATTCTCATCCACCAACTCTTTTATGGCATTTGATTCTTGTCTACTCTTTTCTAAATTCAAAAAAATATTTCGTACACTTATCCGATTCATTAGCCCATTGTGCTTTAGATCTTAGTATAGCTCCTCTACATTTTTCATTTTCAAATTCACTAAGATCTGTTTTAAGCTTTTCAAAATGTTCAATGTTTATATTTTCACCATCAGCTATTCTTTCTGACAATCTTTGTAAACTGTTTTGAATTCTATAATATTCTTTATTTTTTTCTCTTGCTCTATTCTGACTATAATTTCGTGAACATTTTTTGATTTTATACTTTAAATTATCCCACCACACCAAAATTGATTGCTCAAATAATATACATTGTTTTTCATTTTCAATGAGTTCTTGAACTTTCTTTACGTAATATTCATCATGTAAAAGTAAATTGTTATGTATCCAAACACCTGGACCTCTTTCAGACACATCTGTATCAAAATTCATAACAACCATAGAGTGATCACTCATTGTTGTTTCTACATAAAAAATATTTCTAACATAGGCACATAAAAGTTTTGTGATCAAGAAAAAATCAATTCTACTTTGTACAATCATATCTCCTCTTACAACTTTTCTTGAAAAAACTTTTTTCTTTTCATTTCTTTGTCTCCAAACATCAACCACGGTATGTTCAATCATCATATCTATCAACGCTTTGTAACTATGATCATACTTATGTACAGTTTTTCCATATCTATCTATGTCTGCGAGAGTATTGTTAAAATCTCCCATAATAATTAAACTTGTAGAACGTGGCATTATTTCAATAATATTTTTAAAAAACAATGCTCTTTCTTTTACATCATTTGGTGCATATACATTTATAATGTCATATTTGGTGTCATTTTCTTTGTATGTTATATGTAAATATCTACCATCAAACCCATTTATATTTTCAACTTTTGTTTTGATGCTATTCTTCACTAAAAATGCTACACCTTTAGATGACACACTTGTGCTATCATAATATATATCACCGTTCCATAGATGTTTATAATTTTCAATAAAATTGTCTTTCCAGTGGGTTTCCTGTAAAGCTACAATGTCATATTTTCTATCTTCAAATAAATGAAATACCATTTTCATTTTATCAACATTGCACAAACCGTTACAATTCCACGATGTTATAAAAACCATTGTGAAAATAAAGTAAGTACTTAGTATTCCTTTCATTTTATTTGTTCTTCTTTGCTTTGCCTTTGTTTTTCTCTTTACCTTTTCTCTTCATTGTGTTTTTAACGGTAACTTCCGTGTCGAGGTCTGATTCCACGGTTGATGATTCTTTTTCACTTTCGCGTATTTCGGAATCTATAACATCAGGTGGTATTTTCTCGGATCGTGTTTCCTTCGTTTTATCATTATCACTTTTTCCGTTTTGTTCACTAGCTTCGGTCTCCTCCGTGTCTTTTCCCTCTATATCTTGTTCTTTTGTGTCCGATTTTTCTTGGTCACCGATCTCTTGATCACCGGTTTCCTGGTCCCCTTCTGGTGCCTCCTCGTCACCGACACTGTGTACATCCATGTCATCCTCGTTATTCACCTCATGGTCCCATTCATCGATTTCGCCTTCGTCTCCGTGTTCACTCACCCTGCACGAACATCTGTGTTCCCATTCCTCACACTGTTTACATCTGGTAGATTTACATGCCCTTGCATAGTGTCCTTGTTCTTTGCACTTAAAGCATCGGAATTCTGGACATGCCCTAAAAAGGTGTTCACTAGAATAACACAGCGAACACACTTTTAATTGTCCGTTGTGAATACATCGGTAGTAATCTTTTTGAAACTTCAATGTGTAAGGAAACGAGGTCATATGTTCTGGTAGTCTGACTTTTGCATATCGTGTGCCGTCGGCTATCGTAGTACCTGGATAAAACCTTCTGTTGATTGGTGACAATAGTTCAACACCCATTGATTTTAACGTTGCTTCGATTTCATTGTCATCGACGTATGCAGGGAGGTGCATAAAACTAACCACTAACGAGCTTGGTACAACTTCATTACACTCGAAAGTGTTGTCACCTATTTTTATCCCTTCAAGGAGGTACTGTATGGGGGCTTTTCCGTCTAATGTAATTTCGTACAGATTCCCAGATTTCGGTACACATGCTAATAAACTACCAACTCCACAAGTCTCGTGAATAAATGTGATTACTTCCTCAGGTTTGACAAAGGAATTGTCTTTAACATTAACGAATAACGTGTTTTCTCGACAGTATTTTCTGCCAGCAAACAAATTCTTTGATCCGCCAAAATGGCGACCACCTGACGTGGCAGCCATTCACACTTGATTTACTATTTACATTGTCTTTTTTTCAGCACAATATATACAAATTAGCAAAACAAACAAAAGTATATACATAGAGTCTTCACGTGGAAGACACAGTTAATTGGTTCACTATAAACAATAGACGCTGTTGGTTGTATTCGAACAGTCAAAATACACCTTTGCTCACCTGTCCATTAGCAAACCGGAAGTGCATCAATATGAAAATTGAACTGCATGTTGTTGATGGTGGTGTATCTACAACAGGACTGTACAAATACCTGCATACATTGCTGTAAAGATGCGTGAAGACAAATTGTTAACCATATAAGAAACAAATTGACAATTGTTCATGAAAGTTTTAATCCCTACAGGACCATAAATCAAAAGGTTCCAGCGAGGTTCGAACTCGCGACCTTCTGCGTGTGAAGCAGACGTGATAACCACTACACCATGGAACCGATATTTTTCTTAGCTACTGGATACAGTACTGAAATTCGCCCTCGATTTATTTTCGCTCTTTTCGCCTTCGTTGTGAGCGGGCGAATTTAAAATGGGCGAATTTCAATGTCTCAAATTATCTCTCTTTAAACACAACCCTGTATGGGCAAATATTAATTGAAGACGGGGCGAAGCCGTTTGCAAGTTCAGAAGGACAAAATTTACACGGGGCGAAATAAACCTGTATACAGTATCAAACGTTTTAATATACATTATGAGATATTTCAAGTTCATCAAGCATTCCTGGCATCGGTCTTAACGACCGAAATGATTTGAGCTAGACAGTTTTTGATCACCAGGAATTATCGCCTTCCTAAATTGGACTCAAAAACACGACCTTTGCCTTTTTAGCTTAATGCGTTCTGAGAGGCTCACGCCGCAAAGCTTCGTTCACGATACATACCGTTGTGAATGGTCAGCTTGCCGTCAAATCTATAGAACGACAGAAATTCGATCAAGATGTGGAAACGGACCCACAACGAAATAAACGTTTCATTTGATTGAACATAACATGGCAATACCTGGTTTAAAAAATGACATAAACTGACACCTAACGATTCAAACATGTATAGCATGGAAAAATTAGGTTTCAGCGAGGCTCGAACTCGCGACCTTCTGCGTGTAAAGCAGACGTGATAACCACTACACCATGAAACCGTACGGTATACTAAGGAAATCAAATGTATTGGCATTGATGTTTAGTTTCTTTCTTCTATTTCCGTCAAAAGTACCGGAGTGCATTTTTGGAGGTATTGAAGGTCAAAGACAGGAAATGGTTGATTGCATCGATCATTTCTAAATTTTGACAAGGACACAACCCAAGTTTTAAAGAAATGAAAATACATGCATGATAAAAATGCTTTCGTTCCGATTTATTCAATAAGTAGTGATAAAGTTTGATACATCTTACTTGATCAATGAAATGGTTTGAGATAGTACAAACATGTATGTCGAATAGAATGAAAATCCCAGTTTTGACATCATCATTTCTAAAGAGGATACCAGGAATGAAATAGCATGAAAACTTCGTGTTTAGAATAAAAGAGTAGGTTCCAGCGAGGCTCGAACTCGCGACCTTCTGCGTGTAAAGCAGACGTGATAACCACTACACCATGGAACCTCCTTATTGCTACGTCTCTTCTATACCGCATCAATTAAATAAAAGTCATATAGATTTTTCTTGCCTTTTTAGGTAGCGTGTCTCGTGTTACATTCACAAAATGTGGCTATGGAAGAGGAAATATTAATGAATAGACCATTTGATTCTTGAGAGAAGACGATAGTGTATTCTCATGTTGAAAATTCCTCCCATATGTGATTCACTTGTGAAATTCAAAATATGGGACCACGCCGTTAGGGAGCCATTAGATTTTACAGAAAATGTAGTTTTGGTCATCTGTTACAGTAGTCCGATGAATTCTGGAGAATCGTTGATTTAACTGCATCAATATGAAAATTGAAGTGCATGTTGTTGATGGTGGTGTATCTACAACAGGACTGTACAAATACCTGCATACATTGCTGTAAAGATGCGTGAAGACAAATTGTTAACCATATAAGAAACAAATTGACAATTGTTCATGAAAGTTTTAATCCCTACAGGACCTTAAATCAAAAGGTTCCAGCGAGGTTCGAACTCGCGACCTTCTGCGTGTGAAGCAGACGCGATTTTTTTTTTATTTTTTTTTTCTTTTATTGATTTAAAGATCACAATTTTCATTACAAATTAAAAAAAATTTTCATGAGAAAAAATATTAGGAATGATTCATAAAATAAATAGCAAAACTCCCTCGGTTTCTTTTTTACAAGAGGGTTTCTGTTTAAAAATAATTTTAAGAACATATTCTTTTTGTTTTCTTTGATACACAATTGGTAATAGTTATATGAAACAAATTGCCTTAATGTGTACTCGCAAAATTTTGTTACAACCATCTTTTGTTGACTTTTAATATACATTTGCCTTCTTTTGTATATACTAAGTCTATATACAGATAAAAAGAAGTTGACAAAAATGTATTAACATATTTTTTGGCTTTTTGACAGTGAAGAGAAAACATTTTATCAAATTCTAAAGTATTGTATATACCAATATCTATATCTTTCATTAAAGTTTCTAAATGATATATAACAAAATTGTTTTTAAAATCTTGTAATTCTAAACATCCAATAAACATGTGTATTATATCTTCAATTTCTAACAACATTTGATTCTGTTTTACCAATTTTAAACATTTTTTCATAAGTAATTATAGCATTGTGATATAATTTAAAATCTAGCTCAACAATCTCTGGTGGTTTGTGAGACTCCCATAATACATTCCATCTTTTAATAAAAATTTCAGAAAGCTCTAAATTTAATTTTTCACTCCAGAAAGTATTTGATACAGGATACTGAAAAAAATTTTCAATCAACAATTTATAAAATATTTTAAATGTACACGTGCTGAAAACAATATTCTGATTTTCATAATTTACACAAAAATCTGCAATTAAACTGTCATTCTTAAACTCTTTTTCAGTTACATATTTTTTCCATTCTGTTGGAATAGATTGTAAAAGAATATTGTAATTTTCCTTGATCTTCAATACATTTGCATCAGGATTGTTTTCTAAAATAATATCAACAATGTATGAGCTAGGTAGAAAACCAGGTTTAACTTCAAAGGAAATATCTTTGATATGAGTAATTCCCGCATCAATAAAATCATTCCACTTTAACATTTTACCATTAGATTGAACTTTTGGATTACAGAATTAACAAAAATTATATACATCATCCTCTTTCTCATTATATACAATACTGTTTTCAATAGCATACCATGCACTAAAAAGTTCTTCATAATGTTGAGGTAAACATGATAAGTCCTTATTAAACAATCAAAGCATTGATATTTCAGAATTTGCTCTTAAGTTACATATTTTAAATAAAAAATATTTGCATATATATTTCCACACATGTTCTCTAGATTTACAAAAATAATTGGCCAAATTTTTAAGTCTAAATGACAGCATTCTAAGATATATATCATTCAACATCAAACCACCGTTGTGTTTATTACCAACAATAGTTTTATAAGATACTAAGTGTGCACCATAATTCCACAGGAAATTTGTACATTCTTTTTGTATAGTATCTCTTGCCCATTTAGGCATAGATATAACAGACAATGTATACCACAATTTTGACATAGGTAAAGTATTAATCACAACTGCTCTCCCTTGAACTGTTAATTGTCTTTGTCTCCACAAATTCAGTGTTTCTATAATTTTTTGTACTTTTTCTTTCCAGTTCAAAGTTTCACATTCTTTTTTGTTTTTGCCAAAATATATTCCAAGAATTTTCATCTCATTTGTTTCAGAAATTTCAATGTCATTTTTTACATCATTAGATAAACAACCTGAACCTATACACATAAATTCTGACTTCTGTGCATTGATTTTTGCGCCTGATGCATTTCCATACAAATTAAAAACTTTCAAAACTTCTGTTACAGAATTTGTATCTGATAATGTAAGAGTTGTATCATCAGCATGTTGAAACATTAAAGCAACTTTATTTGACAATGGTATTTTTATCCCTCTTATATTTGTATTAATACTCATTACATGATACAAAGGTTCTGCCGATAAAACATATAACAATGCAGAATTTGGACAATTGGACAACCTTGTCTGACAGAATTTTTGATAAGAAAATAATTTGTTAAAAAACCATTACATTTAACACTACTAAAAATATCACAATAAAAAATTGTTATCCACTTCTTAAACAAAGGTCCAAAACCAAAGGTGTCTAGCACATCAAATAAATAATCATGACTAACCCTATCAAAAGCCTTTCCTTGATCAATTTTAACAATATAACCATCTAATTTATCCATTTATACTAAATCAATTGTATATCTAACTCATACAAGTTTATCTGCTATATCTCTCACAGTGATGCAACATGTTTGACTTTCTGATACAATATTTGGTAAAACAAGTTTTAATCTATTGGCCATAACTCTTGCAATAATCTTGCAGTCCACATTAAGTAAACTTATAGGCCTCCAAATTTTTAACAATTTTTTGTCGCCCTTTTTCTTATATATCAATGTAATGACACCCATTTTTATTGTGTGAGACAGTGTTTCTTTTGTCTCTATCTCTTTAAACAATTTAAATAATACATCTCTTAAATATGGTAAAAACATTTTGTAAAATTCAACAGTTAATCCATTAGAGCCTGGACTCTTATTATTTGCCATTTCTTTAACAGCTTTTACAATTTCTTCATTACAAATACTTCTATCACAAATTTCAACGTCACTCTCATCTAATCTTTTCTTAACAAATGATAAAAATGTTTTTTACTTTCTTCTTCAATTCTAACAGATGAATATACTTTTGAATAAAAATTGAATTGAATTTCTAATAACTCTTCTGTACTATTTCTTACCACTTCATTTTCATCTATTAATTCTTTAAATGAATTTGATTTTTGTCTAATTTTTTACAAATTCAAAAAATATTTTGTACATTTATCAGACTCATTTGCCCATTGAGCCTTTGATCTAAGAATTGCACCTCTACATTTTTCCATTTCAAACTCTGACAGTTCACTTTTCAATGCTTCATATCTATCAATATCTAATTTTTCACCATTTGCAATTCTCTCCGATAACCTTTTTATTTTGTTTTGTAAAGCAAAATATTCTTTGTTACGTTCCTTAATTCTATTTCTACCATAATACTGCGAAAATTTCGTAATCGTGTACTTAAAATTTTCCCACCATACTAAAAAACATTTGTTATATAACATACAATTTTTTTCTTTTTCTATCAACCGTACAATATTTTCCTTGTATATTTCATCATATAATAGTTCATTATTGAGAATCCATAAGCCAGGACCTCTTTCTACATCTTCGTTATTAAAATAAAGTACAACCGTTGGATGATCACTCAGGGTAGTTTCAACAAAACCTTTTACAAAGTTTACATTTCCTTTCAAATCATTCCTTATCAAAAAAGCAACACCTCTAGCAGATCTATCATAATTGTTATAAATTATTTCACCATTCCATAAATGTTTGTATCTTTCTACAAATTCATTTTTCCAGTGTGTTTCTTGCAATCCAATAATGTCATACTTTTTTTCTACAAACAAACTAAATACAGTTTTCATTTTATCCACATCACATAAACCATTGCAGTTCCACGAAAAAACTAACATAAAACAGGTAAAAAATAAAATTAGAATAAAAAAAAATAAAAATAATTCTATTCATTAAGGTCTTCCGTTTCCAACGGAAGACCTTATTGTTTTAGTACTGTTTCTTATTATTATTTTTTTCCACAAATTTTGTGCACGCGATTTCTCAGAAACTATTCGGCCGATTTTGATCATCTTTTCACAGATGATTGCCAGAGGTCATAATTCTAGACGTTTTTTAAAATTTTGAAATCGTCACTTCCGGTACCGAGTTACGGCGGATTTTCTATTTTTTTACGACCTATTTTGTGCAGAGCTGATCTCAGAAACTATTAGAGATATGAATACGAAATTTTCAGGATAGGTAGTCTTTAGTTTGAAGTTGTGCACTATTATATTGTTTTACGCCAGTAGCGCCATTTCTGTGAGCTCGCCTAGGCACGAAAAATGAGTACGAATTTTCATTCAAAATTTTCATACGTTTTGATCTGTATCTTTTTATAAGGTGATATTTGTTAAACAATATGTAACAAAAGTGGTAGAGAATAAAACGTTCTTTCCAATAAAATCAAGAAAAAGGGGCTGGTCCTTTTAATTAGGGACAAAGAGACTCGTAAAATCTATTACGAATAACTTGAAAACGATAAGTATTTTGTTATGCACTATAGAATCAAAGTTGTTGAACACTACATTATCGGTTTGAAAAAGTCATCGTCAGGCCCATGTTTGACCTAATTAGGGATTTGTATTCATTGCCTTAATTTTTTTTTTTGGGGGGGGGGGGGTGTTAATTTTGAAATTGTATCGATATTTCATGGTATCATTTAAAATAAAAAAACAAATCGGACGGAAGACCTACTCGTTACTCGTAACGAGGACGTATCTAGTCTTCTTCTTTTTTTTTCTTAACACTTTTTGTGCACGCGATATCTCAGAAATGGCTCAACCGATTTACACGAAATTTTCAGATCTTACTACCTATGTTCTGAAACTTAACGGAATTTTTTTGGTTGATGACGTCATTTCTGTTCTTGAGATATTGGCATTTAAAGATTTTAAGGGGGTTGGTTTGTCCAAGAGTGTTCTCATAAACTACAAACGATATCAATTTCAAAATTTCAGGGATGATAGACAAAAGATTGTTTGTATGCACTAAAGCATTCATGTTTGCCTAGCACAAGAAACGCCGGAGCTCGGTAGGGCTCGAAATTTGAGATATGAAAAGCGTCGTGAATTTTCGTGCTTTTCTTTTCTGGAAAATATTTTGTTATAACATTTAATGTAAAAAGAGTTTAAATTTACAAGACCTTTTAGCTGATATAAAAAAGGGGCTGGTCCCTTCAATTAGGGACCTAGAGGGGTGTAAAGTCTTTAATCTATAGCTTTTCACCGAGGAATATTTTGTAATAAATTATAGAAGTAAATGTGTTTATCTTACAGTTATGAAGCCCAACAGTATAACGATTTTGCGATGTGTTACGTAATTAGGGGTTTTTAGGGGTCAGAAGTCCAAAACTTTGATGCTCAATATCTCAAAATGGAGGAAAATTTTGAAAAGCAATATTGAACATAAGATGCTCAAAATATTGAGCTTAACAATAGTCAACCATAATTTCTTTGTTATACGGTCCTTAAAAGGACTTACAGGGTCGGCCCCTAAAACGGCCCTATCAAGATATCTCGAGAACGGTACAACATTTGTAATTACTTTTTGAACAAAAAGTGTTTGAATTGACAAGAGCTTTCATTTGAAATCATGAAAAAAGGGCTGGCCCTTCAAATAAGGGGCTGAGGGGATTCTAAAGTCTTATAATGATAACTTTTTAATGTGAAATATTTTGTGATACACTATAGAAGCAATCATGTTTATTCTAAAGATATTCACCTATACATGGCAATTGTTTACTCATATGTTACGTAATAAGGGATTTTAAGGGGCCAGAAGTCCAAAACTTTGATGCTCAATATCTTAAAATGGAGGAAAATTTTGATAAGCAATATTGAATAAAAGATGCTCAAAATATTGAGCTTAACAATAATCAACCATAATTTCTTTCTTATGCGGTCCATAAAGGGAGTTACAGGGTCGGCCCCTAAAACGATCCTCTCAAGATATCTCGAGAACGGTACAAAATTTGTAATTACTTGTTAAACAAAAAGTGTTTGAATTGACAAGAGCTTTCATTTGAAATCATGAAAATGGGGCTGGTCCTTCAAATAAAAAGCTGAGGGGACTCTAAAGTCTTTTAATGATAACTTTTTACTCTGAAATATTTTGTGATACGATATAGAAGCAATTATGTTTATTCCAACGGTATTCACCTATACATGGCAATCATTTACTCCGTTGTTACGTAATTAGGGATTTTAAGGGGCCAGAAGTCCAAAACTTTGATGCTCAATATCTCGAAATGGAGAAATATTTTGATAAGCAATATTGAACAAAAGATGCTCAAAATATTGAGCTTAACAATAATCAACCATAATTTCTTTGTTATGCGGTCCTTAAAAGGACTTACAGGGTCATTTACTCTTATGTTATGTAGTAAGGGATTTTAAGGGACCAGAAGTCAAAAACTTTGATCCTCAATATCTCAAAATAGAGGAAAATTCTGGAAAGCAGTATTAAACAAAAAGATGCTCAAAATGATGTGCTTAACAATGTACAACCATATATTGTTTGTTATCTGGACCTTAAAAGGAGTATTAGGACCAGATATCAAAACGATTTTTCCCAGAAATCTCAAAAACAGTAACCAATTTCTAAACACTTATTGGCGGTACACAAAAACACCATTAAATAGAATGAATGAAAAGGAGCTGATCCCTCAAATAAGGGACATTAAAGGGATAAATAGTTTTTCACCCAATACTCTTAGATCCCGCCTCCTTTTCCGGATAAGTGTCGTTGGCGCAGATCAAGAAAAAGGTCATTCCATATTCTAAAAATCGGACGGAAGACCTCCTCGTTGCTCGCAACGAGATCGTGTCTAGTTTTATTTATCCTTTTTAGCCTTTCCTTTCTTCACTTTTTTTCTTTCTTTTCGTCTTTCCTTTGATGACTATTTCATCATCCGGCTCAGAAGATTCCGAACTTTCGTTTTTTTCACCCGTTGTTGCCTCATTTTCCTTTGGTTCGTTCTCTTTTTCGTGATCCCTAGCTGCACCTGCGCTATCTCGATCCGGGGGGGGGGGGGGGGGTTCACTCACTTTTCCTACACTTTCCTCCACTGTAGAACTTCTTTCGAAGTCTTCTATCATCACGTTTTCATTTGTTTCTCCTTGATCTTCTCGAACACCCTCGCCTTTCTGCGTTTCTTCCATATCGATTTCTGTTTCCCTCTCTTGGGCATCTTCGTCCTTCTTATTCACCTCTTTCAACGGACCATCGTCTGCGTCTACTTCATGCTCACTCGACTGGCACGAACACTCGTCTCCCCATTCAAGACACCCGCGACACAATTGTTCTGTACAGGTTCTGGCGTAGTGACCTTGCTTTTTACATCGGAAACAAACACACTTAGGACACGCCCTGAATAAATGATCACCGGAATAACAGAGGGAACACACTTTCATTTGCCCATTATGAATAACTCTGTAATATTCTTTCCTGAATTTAATTGTATACGGAAACGATGACATGTTTGGCGGTAGCTTCACTCGGACATATCTTGTTCCATCTGCAATGTTTGTTCCGGGATAAAAACGTCTTTTGATTGGAGATACAATCTCAACTTTCATTGCCTTTTACGTGTTTTCAATTTCTTCATGTTCTATATATGCAGGGAGATGTAGAAAGCTTACCATTATGGATGTTTGCACTACCTCTTTGCATTCAAATATCTTGTCTCCTATCTTAATACCCTCCAATAGATATTGAATAGGGGCCTTTCCATCAAGTGTTATTTCATATAAATTCCCGGATCTAGGCAAACATAGCCCCAAGATTACAATGTTCATGCACAAAATTGATAATGTGATTGTATTTCACGATAATAACTTCTTTTCCCTGTATTTATGTTACTTTGGGATCCGCCCCCATGGCCGCCACTCGACGTGGCAGGCATCCTGCCGTTTGTTGACTCAAAGTCAACGAAACGAGGACAAACAGTTTACAAAGTCTCTTATGTACAGTAAATTATATACAATGATACAACTGGGCTCCTATTTAGAAGCTTCACTACTTACATTTAAACGAAAACTAACTAACTACATTGAAGCGCATTGAAGTGGTAAAAATGTTCGTTTGAATGGAATATTCTAAACTTTGTATCGAACGTCAATTGTTACATAAGACACACCCATTTCTTTTGAAACGAGGAAAACAGTATTCGTCACAATGCTTTCGGAACTGCCCCTCTTCTAAACAACAAGCAGGAATTTCACACACGCACATTATACACAAAAACAAAAACACAAACTTTCTTTCTTTCTTTTCTTTCTTTCCAACTATGTTCAGAAACAATGATAATGTTCAAAATAAGAATATTTTTAGTAACTTTGTGTTTTGAACTTCTTGTTACTTGTACTGTATTGCAAATAAAGAAAAGTTTTTTTTACAACATATATGCACATGTTTCAGTTTTTCGTTTTAGAGGGGTAAGCTACGTTCTTCGTCTTCTATCTTCTGCATTTGTTGCTGTGTTCGCAGCTTGTTGAGGGGACTGGGATATGCACGGGGCATGGAAAACACATACGGAGAAAATATCGGGATTCAGCTTAAGTCCACATTTCGGTCCGCAGCCCTGCTTGTGTTGTTTAGATGATGAGCGGTTCAGAAAGCATTGTTATTAATACTGTTTTCCTCGTTATAAAATAAATGGGCGTGTCCTTTGTAAAAATTGACGTTCGATACAAAGTTTAGAATATTCCATTCAAACGAACATTTTTACCACTTCAATGCGCTTCATTGTATCAGCTCCACGAAATCTATCCGTGCACTCTCGGCTGACATCTGATTAAGTGTATCAATATGAAAATTGAACTGCATGTTGTTGATGGTGGTGTATCTACAACAGGACTGTACAAATGCCTGCATACATTGCTGTAAAGATGCGTGAAGACAAATGTTTAACCATATACAATGAAGCGCATTGAAGTGGTAAAATTGTTCGTTCGAATGGAATGTTCTAAACTTTGTATCGAACGTCAATTGTTACATAAGTCACGCCCATTTCTTTTGAAACGAGGAAAAAAGTATTCGTCACAATGCTTTCAGAACCGCCACTCTTCTAAACAGCACAAACAGGAATTTCACACACGTGCATTATACATGTACACAGACACACATAAACACACTTTTTTTAAGAGTCAAGAATATTTTTAGGAACAAATTTATTTATGCCCATACATGTACATTGATCTTAACAATTACCAATAAAGCCTATTCCATTGATGGACTTAAATTTTTCGTTCCATCTATGAACTGCAGCTTGTTAATTTTTTACCTTAAAAAACAACTAAATAGTCATTGACGAAATAATGTCATTTATTAATGACTAATCAAAAACTTGTACAAATAAACCACATCACAAACAGGGAGATCCCTGACAAAGCCAATACTTTAACTTATTAAAATGACTTATGTAACAGGTACTGTGGTTTTGAATTTCCTGTTAAATGTACTGTATTGTAAATAAAGAAAAGTTTTTTTTTCACATCATATATGCACATGTTTCGGTTTTTCCTTTTAGAGGGGTAAGCTACGTTCTTCGTCTTCTTCTGCAATTTTTACTGTGCTTGCAGCATGGTAAGGGGACTGAGGATGTACGCACGGGGCATGGATATCATATACGGAGAAATATCGGGATTCAGCTTGTGAATACATTTCCAGGGTCCGCAGCTCTGCTTGTGTTGTTTAGAAGTAGAACGGTTCAGAAAGCATTGTTACGAATACTGTTTTACTTGTTATAAAAGAAATGGGCGTGTCTTAAGTAACAATTGACGTTTGATACAAAGTGTAGGACATTCCATTCAAACGAACAATTTTACCACTTTAATGCGCTTCACTGTTAGAAACAAATTGACAATTGTTCATGAAAGTTTTTATCCATACAAGACATTAAATCAAAAGGTTCCAGCGAGGTTCGAACTCGCGACCTTCTGCGTGTGAAGCAGACGTGATAACCACTACACCATGGAACCGATTTTTTTCTTAGCTACTGGATACAGTATACTACTGACATTCGCCCTCGATTTATTTTCGCTCTTTTCGCCTTCGTTGTGAGCGGACAAATTTAAAATGGGCGAATTTCAATGTCTCAAAATATCTCTCTTTAAACACAACCCTGTATGGGCGAATATTAAATGAAGACGGGGCGAAGCCGTTTGCAAGTTCAGAAGGACAAAATTTACACGGGGCGGAAATAAACCTGTATACAGTATCAAACGTTTTATACATTATGAGATATTTCAAGTTCATCAAGCATTCCTAGCATCGGTCTTAACGACCGAAATGATTTGAGCCAGACAGTTTTGATCACCAGGAATTATCACCTTTCTAAATTGGACTCAAAAAGCGACCTTTGCTTTTTCAGCTTAATGCGTTCTGAGAGGCTCACGCTCCAAAGCTTCGTTCACGATATATACCGTTGTTTTCGTATCGTTTGAATGGTCCGCTTAACGTCAAATCTATAGAACGACAGAAATTCGATCAAGATATGGAAACGGACCCACAACGAAATAAACGTATCATTTGATTGAACATAACATGGCATTACCTGGTTTAGAAAATGACATAAACTGACACCTAAGGATCCAAACATGTATTGCATGGAAAAATTAGGCTTCAGCGAGGCTCGAACTCGCGACCTTCTGCGTGTAAAGCAGATGTGATAACCACTACACCATGAAACCGTGCGGCATTTTAAGGAAATCAAATGTATTGGCATTGATGTTTAGTTTCTTTCTTCTATTTCCGTCAAAAGTACCGGAGTACATTTTTGGAGGTGTTGAAGGTCAAAGACGGGAAATGGTTGATTGCATTGAACATTTCTAAATTTTGACAAGGACACTACCAAATTTTTAAAGAAATGAAATAATGATGAAAATTCTTTCATTCCTATTTATTCAATAAGTTGTGATGAAGTTTGATACATCTTACTTGATGAATGAAATTGGTTTGAGAGGCAGAAAATCCCAGTTTTGACACCATCATTTCTAAAGAGGATACCGGAATTGAATAGCATCGTCATGTTTCAAAAGGTAGTTACCAAAACAGTACAGCATGATATTTTGCTATATGCTATTGGCCTATTGTGTACTTTAGCGTTAGACCTCGTACATCTTCATTTATTTACGCAAGCACGTCCTGTTTACTCGAGGATTACCTTCTTTTTATAGATAAAAAATCAATATGTCTAGGATGAAAGTTACATGTAACATAGTTTATATTTTCATCCAAGTAAAGTTTATCATTAGGACACCCATACCCCACCCCCACCCCCCACCCCCCTCCCCCCCCCCCAAAAAAAATATCTATGGCTTGGTAATATTAGATTTTTTCAATAAAAGTTTAGATTACTAGTTCAACAATAAGTATTTCATTTGAGCACGTAAATTGGATCATCAAACATGTTAGTTATTAAAATCATTTTTTTTCTGAAAAGCTTTCATTCCCAATTTGCACAAGAGTATCTTATTTCCCTCTATGAAGATTTAAGATCTCTCTTTGAATCATTTTTACATTATTATCTTTGCACGTTTTTCGTACCGTAAAATGTTTTATAAACAATATAATGCAAAAAAAGTTAACTGGCAATCACAAAATTATAAATGTATATGTTGTTTGTTGAAATTGGCGGCAGGGGTCAGGGGTTGCGTTAAGGAATCTCATTTCTTTACATATGGACGGTAATCCCATTACTCAGATGTATTTGAGATACATATTGTTTGTTTATCTGCTAACATCTACGTCACTCTATGCTTATAGTACATTATCTGGATACAGAGAAATCTATCGGATCCGATCCTATACCGCGTGATTGACCGCCTGTTTTCCTGTATGAAGTTCGCACGGCGAGATTGTTTTAGGGATGATAAAAACGCACATGAAATGCTAGGTGCCCATGACGTACATCTTATAGCCATAACGCCTTGAGAGGAGTCTGCGGATATTTTGCCCTATGGATTAAGGTTTCTTCAAACTGTGAAGAAATAGTGAATGTCCGTACAGAAAACAATACTTTTTAAAAATCTCATCTATTTTTGCCCTTTACTTTTTTTATGGCAGAAAACCTTATATTCATTATCTATTTTCAATTCTCAAAATGCAAGACTATTAAACTTTACAAAAGATTTAAGCAACAGACACTTTATTAAATACTATAATAACGATAGACATCCATCTTGCTCAGAATTTTTGGAACCTTATAGCCAAGTGATTGGTAATAAACCTCGTCCAATGACGTCATTATTGATTTGTGGTTCACAATTAGTCCCGCTCGCGGCAAATCTATGACGTATGCTTGCTGATTCAGCCGTTATCGGTATTCTACTTAGATGAAGAGAAGTTATTTGTATTCAATTACTTGCTTCAAAAAAGTGACATGCTGGTCAATTCTTTACCAATTTGAAAGCACGATGTTGAATTGTCGACTTTAAGTCAGGCAGTTTTACCGATGATTATGGGTAGCTGTTCATAATTGAAAAGAAGACGATGAAAACTTGGCTTTGACTACGTTTAATTTACGTCATATGTATCGACAGATTAATAGGAAACAATTTTTATTCCAGAAAAAACCCTTGATGACTTTGATTTTTATCAAATTATGACCGGGAGTAATTTAATTTCTTCTTTAATCTGTATCATTCATTAGGGAATATGATGGATAGGATCTACACTAGTGACGTTTTTAAACTATTCTGTGAATAGATTTTAATTAAAATCTAAACAAAATAAACTTTAAAAAGGCCTTGCCAATTTTAATTTCATTATTAAATTTTGAAGACTAGCTTGAGTTTCTAGCATAATTAAAGGATGCATAGAATAAAGTCTTTCCGTAGTTATTATGCAACTCCAATCCCACGAAATATCCACCTAAAATGCTAGGTTCTTTGGCACTTCAATCGTTGATCATAAGGCCTGCGATTAGTCGAATAATATTCATACTTACCTTTCCTTACAACGTCAAGCTTCTTTCATTTTGTATAGAAAAACGAATTGGCTGTTTGCCTTTTGTTGTTGCGTAAAAACTTCCTTGACTCTTTTTTTGTTATTTTGCATTAGTTTTCTAAATGAAATCCAAAAGATTTTCATCTAATTTGCGTCAATCATTAAGCAGTTCTCGTAAACCAATTTGAACATTTTCATTTCTCTCTCTCTCTCTCTCTCTCTCTCTCTCTCTCTCTCTCTCTCTCTCTCTCTCTCTCTCTCCATTGTTTTGTCATACGTGACGTATCTTTTTTGACTTATAAAGGTCGTGGTCTAGTCGGGTGTTCAAATATTTGCTTTTCAGTGTAAATATGTACGTCATGTACGTCATTCAGGGCATTGCAACTATTTACTTTCAAATTTAAACACTGTGTTGTGTCGTCATTTTTGTCCGCCTCGGTATCAAACTTTAAATCAAACTTCTATCTATAAATATATTTATTTCAGGTCAGATTTCACTTTCAAGAAGCTCAATTTTTTTTAGGTTTTTTCTGCACATAAGTTTGAAGTTTACTAATGTAACTCTGTACCTGTTTATCGGTGACATCTTCTTCCTCAGAGATCTCTACTCTTTCATCGTCACCCTCGTGAATGTTACATGTTTTATTTGCGATATATCTCCACGATAATTTCATCTGTTATTTTCTCCTTAGAAAAAGTTCCTTCGTCTATGTTTATTTATTCGACTTTCGGTAAATCGGAGTCGGAACCGCCTTTTTTTTTTTTTTTTTTTTTTTTTTTTTACAGATGTTCACTGAGTTCCGCAAGCGGTATGTCATCTGTGAAGTCGTCATCGTCTTCGTCCGATGGTTCGTTATTTAGAGAAACTGGCCTTCCGAAAGCAATTCTCAACACATTGTGACAATAACATGCGCCATGGTTTGTAGAGTCATTCGATGGCATTTTGAATGTTAATATTGAAGTCAGAATTTTCATCTAAACATTTTATTTTTCAGATAAGAGAAGTGTTATGCTATGCCTTGATCCATTGGATGGAGTAAAGAAGTAGCGTTGGGGGGATATCAATTGAAAGTGATGAATTGCAGGTTTTCAATTTTAGGATGTACTGGACAATTATCACTAAATAAAAGAATTTTTCGACGTTCTTATTTAATTTCTTAACCAGGAGACGGACCCAATCATTGAACATTTCACTATTCATCCACGCAGGTGAATTTGCGTAATAATGAACACGGAGACTTTTGACATTTTCTAAACACCGGGGATTTTGAAATTTGCCAATGACTAGGCATTTAAGGTTTTCCGAACCATCCATATTTCATCCAAAGTCAGTTAAAGTGCCCCAAAACCAGTTTTCGTTGTCACAAGCGATTTTTGAAAACAAAATTCTCCATCTTTAATTGTTAAGGGGATTAAATTTAATATCTAGGTATGACTGACTTATGAATTAAGATATTACGATGTATTAATCCCATTTACTGTACTAAAATAAAGAATTTATAAGCCAAATTTGATCAAAACCAAATGTCACAAACGAGAGTGGTCGTATTTAGGTACAAAAAAATAATCTAAAAGCACCAATATAGGAAGCAAAGTGATGAATATTATAATGATCAGGGGATAGACTTTACATTTTTTGTCTATAAATTTCTCCCTGTTGGCCGAAGAAAAAAATACAATCCAAAATTTGAGTGTCCCATTTAATGCTGTGAATTACGTTACGATTTTCTTGCATCAATAATGAAATTGTAATAGGCGTTTACCGTGAGGTTAAATGGATAAAACTGATCACAAAGTTACAAAGATATGAAAAAATTTATGACTCACTAACAAAAGATACCATTTTTGAAAAAAGAATAACAAATTTCGAAAAATTTCCATATTTACATTAAATTGTGAATTACGTTACGCAATCTTGCAAACAGTTCCTGAATGCTACAAACTTCAACTATCCAGACTGATGTACACACCGATGCCTATCATTGTTACTACATACACAATGCTTCTAACTGCCACAGTTTTATTTCGTATTCTGATTAAAAGTCAAGACTGTGAACTACGTTACAGTGAATTACGTTATGACCGATTTACTTTATATTGTAAAATAATCCTAAAGGGGGGCAAAATCGCCATGAATCTTTATTCATTGACACCGCTTAACATACACGCACTTGTAGAAAGAAAGTTTACATGCGGTAACCATTTTGACTACTACAGTTGTGTACGCAATCGTCAGAAGTGTGATTATGCTTATTTGTGACTGAAGAAAACTTTTTGGTTTTTAATGATGTTATTGGAATTTTATATTGAGAATGAAGAATAAAGGTTAAACTTTTGATATCATAAATATGAAACATTGATTCGTTTGGTGTTTAAATGAGGTATAAGTCTATATAAGAGTGTAACGTAATTTACAACAGTGTAACGTAATTCACGAACAAACATAACTACTGTTTTAATTTAATATAATGACTAGAATGAAATATGCAAAGCTTTAAAAGAAATCCAGTGGGAACAAAAAAGACCAAAGGTTAGAGAAAACTATCGCAAAAAAGAGGTTATTATGCTGTTATTTCACGGGGTGGGGGAGGGGGGGGTTGTGAGTTGTAATAGCCGTGCAGATCATGTTTCTGGGACGCAAGTTTCAAAAACGTCAATTTGGTACCATGTGGCTTGCAAAGAGTGGGTAACTTGTTGTATGAGCTCTGTTCCTTGGCAAGGCAGTGAGGGTAACACCCCTACCAACAGTTTTACAGAAAGCAAGCACTGGAACATATAATTATATTGTTGGTGATTAGGTGAACGCAAGTATCAAGTAGATGCGTGCATGTTGCCACCATGTACGATGGTTTATAGTACACTGTATGTTGAAATAATTATCGAATAAGACCAGGGATATCATATCACAGTTATGATAGGTGGGGAAAAGTCCTTTAAATGCCCGAACAGACAGACAAAACTTGGATTCCTAGTACAGAGAAATAGTGATATTCTTTGCTCTTTGAACGACCCAGTATAACAGGAAGAGACTAGAAATATGCTTAAATTTTCTGAAATATATGAAGAAAAGTTCAAAGTTTGTGTGATTAACTATTAAAATCCCTTCAATAATTTAACTTTATTTACTTTTTATTTTTATTTCCATATTGACTCTTACAACTTCGTTTGTGAATTACGTTACGTTGCTTGTTTTATTCTACAGACTTATTTTGAAATATAATTCATTGCCCATTCCCATCAAATTTTTACGGACACAAGAAAATATTGCTTTATTATCTGTAAGTAAGTAGTTATTATGTTCTTTAAGAACATGCAGCTTTTGAATTTCCCTGATATTTAACAAGATATGTGAAATGTGCCATAATCTGATTTGAAACAATCATAACACTTTGGAGATATATTTTATCATTTGCATAGGTATTGCAATATATTTTTTTTATTTCCCATAGTTTCATTTGTAGAAATACTGCTGTTTAATCATAAAAAAACGTATTGATTTGCACTTTAAAGAATTAATGTGAATTACGTTACAAAGAAGACCAAAAAAAAAAATGTCTAAAAAAAATATTTCCTCTGAGTTTCAACATAACAAAAACTTAAAAATCTCTTCGTAAAAGGTATACAAATGAAAGCAGATGCATAATTCTCTGTTGAATTTAGTATGTAAGTTGTAAAAAAGAATAAATAAAATAAGTTTCTTATAAGACAACATTTTTTTACTTTTTACCTTACAGATACTATGTGGTAAATGGACTATTTTAGAATTGATAGTCAATTTTCCATTGAACTATGGTTTTTAATTGGATAGTTACTCTATCTGCATCAAGTATTATTACTTAAAACACTATTTTGAATGCTACAATAAAAATTTATTTTACATTTTGTATAGTATTCCATGAAGTTACGTAATTCACTTCAAAAATTACACTTGATTTGTTAAATATGTCTGAAAAATATAATATCTGATTTTCCAGAGCTCATATATGTGTTTTCTGGTCATTCAGATATTGCTCTATCCAAATTTATACATTTCTTGCGATATCTGTTCTGAGCCGTTTTTTGAAAATTTTTGGGGCACTTTAACTGACTTTGGATGATTTGCTCTGACAAGCACTGAAATTCTTCCTTTACATTGCTCACCCTTCAGATGAATAGATTTTGCTGGATCACGCTTATAAAATAAAACTGTCTCGTCGGCATTGATGTGCAATGCTTCTTCATATCTCTAGCTCTTTAATCTGCTATTAAATTGGGAAATTTGTTTTTATTCGGTTATTGGTTAAACAAATTTCTATCAACACTTTCGCTTTCATCACAGACTGCTTAATATGCAATTCCGCGTCGTTTTTTTTTAATCGATCTATAAATCCGGATGAACATTTGAAGTCAGAAACACCCAACTTTCATTGCGAATTCTTCAGATTTCTCAGCATTTCGCCGGAAATGGCTCTGTTTGAGGATCTTGTGTTTGTGAACCATCTGAAATGACAATCGTCAACCTCATTGTAATTGTAATTCTGAACGCTGCTTGTATATCGTCGTAAGTGTACTTGGGTTTATCCCAAAATCCTTAGCTATTTCGGATTAAGGGTTTTTCATCTTGGGGGGGGGGGGGGGGGGGGTCCGTATTACGTCTATCCTCAATACATCTGTATGCATGAAAACAAAGAATTCAAAAGTTGATAAATTTTATTTTGTTAAAGTAGTTTAAAAACATATAAGGGGGGAACTTAAATTTACACCTCTGGGTATCAACTGGTCAGTCAGGCATAATTACTGCCACCAACCTTAACGACAGCCGCCATATTCATATGAATATCATTAGGTGCATGATGGAATTATGAATAACTTTCATAATTCAAAACAAAACTCAAAACAAAAGCAGCGATTTTATTCAAATTCGTTGGAGAGAGAGAGAGTTGTTTTTAACACAAAGTATTATTTCCTACCATTATTTGATGGTGTCGTGCCTCAGAAAGCATCAATATTTAATCGCACTCATTATTACCTGTACGAGGGCGTTCCCTGGAATCTGTAGACTATTTTTACCGACTGAGTATTCCAGTGACGTAAATGCGATGGTTTTTTCTCTTCTTAACTTTATCTATAACTATTCTTTTTAAGTGATTCAAAGTTCATGCTTTTAAACATAGCCATCTCTCCCCGATGCTAACATATTAACATAGATCTATATATTTAGTTATTTTTAAATCAAGAAACTACAAACTCTATTTAAAAAGTACGTGTACATGTACATGTACATATTACAAATGGCAGTGCGTCATACAATGAAATAATACATGTATATCGAACATTCAATCAGTTAATGATGAGTTCATGAAACGCAATTTCATCGAGACCTTTACATACAAAGAGTAAAAAACAATAAAAAAAGAAAAGAAAGATATTGCATGTTTTATTAAGCTGACAATAATTATGTTTGGTTGTCTTGTATAGTTTAAAGATTACTCAAGGTGACTATTTTGTTTAATTTATATCCTCCATCAAGTTCAATTCAGACTTTTCCTTTTTTCTAATGGATAGAATTTAACTGTTTTCATACTGTACATTGTAGTTAAAAGAAATACCCTAAGCAGTGATTTGAATTCAAAAGATATATATCCAACGCTTGAAAATTAAGAGAGTTAATTTCATTCTTGTAGAATGCTTAGTTGTTGTTTTCTGTTTAATTAAAAAATTCCAATTGGGTTAATCATTTTAGATCTGTAACAAAACTACAATTAACAGCCTATGAAGATTTAGGAAGAATTAACTTTTTATGATTTTATATTTTAAGACTGTATTGATCTCCTCTAGAAGAAGAGGTCTACATTATAAAAAATATAGGAATAAAGGCTACCTAAATTTATAAGGTAAAATATATGGACTTTTTCTTATTACTAGAATAGTTTAACGCTAAACAAATCACATCTTAAAGTTTTAGCCAGATCTGATGGTTAAATTGTTGACCACCCAGCCTTCTTAATTTGCAAAAATCACTTCTAGAAAAACTAACTTACCACGCCATAAACCTCTATAAGTTATTTTTCTTTCATTTCTTGATTTAGAGGGACTAAAAGCTCGATCTCGTTTGAGGGGATTGTATTGTGACTTTGATCAAACACAGTTTATAGAAACTGTGGATTTTCTAATTAGACGTCTATTTTATATTAATAGGTCTCGTACACTGGGTGATTTTAAAAAGTATGTTTCTTTATTATTTAAAAAAAGAATTCTTTAAAATTATTACAAAAAAGGTTTTTTTTTTAAGAACGAAATTTTAGATTTACCTACAAGCACATACAAAATACATAGCTAAAATTAAAATCTAGAAATGGTAAATAAACATTTTTTTTCATGCAATAATATAACACACCAAATGTAAATGGTGACGCACAAATACTTAGACACGTGAACAGTAATTTTTGTTCCTTTCATTTCAATGACAAAACGCCCCAAACAGAAAAAATAGCCTACGGGATCATATCAATGGCTTGTGTGTAAATCATGGTTTTGAGATGATTTCGGTATAGGAAAATTTCACATGCAAATTAGTTAATGGATCATGATTCTCGGGTGATCTGTAAAACTAAACAAATTGCAAGAAAACCATGGTCCTGGTGTGATCTGTTGTAACAAACAACTCATATCAAAACCATGATCCTGGTATGATCTGTTGTGACTAACAACTCGTATCAAAACCATGGTCCTTAGTATGATCTGTTGTAACTAACAACTTATATCAAAACCATGGTCCTGGTATGATCTGTTGTAACTAACAACTCATATCAAAACCATGATCCTTATATGACCTGTTTAAGGACAATTATACAATAATTTCTTAAAGAAAAAAATGACCACTTAATTTATAAATTGCAACAGACAATTATATACTTTTAATATTTGAAATACATTGTCAATTACCAAATATGATATATAGTATACATATACATGTATGTCACATGAACTGTATCGTTAAGCCAATATAATCTGAATTAGAACACAGGATCAAAGTCTTCCATAATTTAGATGATAATTATACTGTTATTTCAAACTCTTTTAGCAATTAATACATGAATTGTGCAAATTAAAATATTACGTATGCAGTTCAAAACCTAGCTGCAGGTCTGTAGCTCCCGGTCTGAACTAATGATACATGTACATCCATGCATTAGTTGCTTGCTTCACTTAATAAATAACTTGTTAGTGTATCGTAAATAAGTCTTTATATTTATATTATTTACCTCAAGTGAATACCAAAATACTTCCATAAATTCACTTTATAAATATGCCAAGATAGAGCAAGATGCCCAACAATAACAAATGTTTCCTGACATGTACATCACATTTAGGCTCCAAGATGAACATTCAAAATTTGCAACTCAACTTCCTGTTATGCAGAAATCTTAATTCTTAGTGGTCAGTTTATCTGGCAATTAACGAATCATTTCAAACGCATCCTCTGTTGCCTTCTAAGATAATAGCACATACCAGAATCACAAGAAAATCATAGCAGACTCAAAACCAAGAAACAAACCACATCAGGATCATACTTCCTTATTTGTCACCTATGATTTGGGTATGATTCATTTAATGGATCATGTCTAAATCATAGAACAAAATCATGAATTTGTGAGTTTGATATGATTTTTAAGTGATTTTGATAAGATTTCTTAAGAAAAGTTTTTGTTTGGGGCATTTTAAAAGTGGTATATCTGATTACCTCAAACTTTCAAACAATATATTTTACATCATTATGACAATATGGCAAAACATTAAATTGCCTCGCCATTATTTAAACTGATATCACTATGAACATGTTGTATAACTTTTGACTAAAACGCAATATACCCGTTTTGGTCGGTTAATTATGAGTGTGTAAAGTGCTGTCGTTTTCATTCCAGTTCTCTTAACATATATTCACTGAATATGCCATCTTAATAACGCATCATTAGATGAAAGCGGACTGTATTATACGTTAACAACGTCAACGGACGTGAAGATTGTAGTCGTATGTGAGCTATTCTCTGTATTTTATTCTCTAAAAAAACTGTAGCCCTTTTCACAAAAAAACGTAAGTTTAATCTTATTTATTTGACTTACGAATTTCGTAAGTTAATTTCTAAGTCGTTTTCACAAAACCACTCGTAAGTGAAAAAAATAGACTTAAGGCAAAATCACTTTAATTTACACTTACGACAAAAATCTTTTCGTAGCAACATACTTTCGTTTTCAACGCGGCTGCGCAAACAAATTTTCCGGTTACGCAATCGTCTGCAAATTCGACTTTCCAGCGGGAAATTTAGTATCCAATATGGATAAACACAGGCGCAAGCCTAACTGGAGCACAAATGAGTTGGAGGCGTTGGCCCAGGGAGTTTCGGCCAACATAAAAACAATTAGAGGAAAATTCTCCCCGGGCCTTACAAACAGTCACAAAACGGAGTGTTGGAGAGAAATAGTTGAAAGGTGAGTTGACAGCGAACAGCTGTTGCATTGGTCGACTTTTGTTTACGTTTTGTCGTATCTTCGTTTTTCGAATTTTTTACATGTGAAAACAATTTTAGCAATTTACATGTCAAATTTACTTATAAAATAACTTAGATTGATTTTATAATGGGTTTTATCGACAGAATTATCTGAATATTTATATGAAATATGTGTTTTGAAAAAACTACGCACATGACAGCGTTATATGACCACTTTTAAATTGTATTGTGTATGTAAGTGTACCTTACCATTCAATATGGGTAGCATTGTCAAGTAGTAGGGGTAAACCAATTCAATAGCATATATAGTATTATTTGAATAACTCTTCATGTTTATGAACAGATAATGGATTAAAAAATAATTAAATTGAATGCTGCTGATAGAGATATTTAATAAATATAATCATGCACACTCTGCTGCTGTACACATACATAGAGAGAGAGAAAGAGAGAGAGAGAGAGTGGGGGAGATTCTGAGAGAGAGAGAGATTTCATAGCTTTGAATAAGAGAGAGAGAGAGAGAGAGAGAGAGAGAGAGAGAGAGAGAGAGAGAGAGAGAGAGAGTCAGAGCTAGTTTTCTTCATATGATTATTAAACATGTCTGTATTCTGTATCGCTGAAAAGTGAGTTTTGCATTGCTGTCACTTATGCAATGATTTTGTTTACATTTGAAGGTGTTATCTCAGGTTCACTAAACAGAAGATAAATATATAATTTGATAAATAATTTATTAGTTCATATGTGTTTAAATATAAATTACATGTTAAGTAATGAGGAATTACCGGTAAACACATTATATGAAGTGAATTGTTTAGTAGACCAACTAAACTCAGACGCGGGTCTAGAAGTTAACAAGATGACGCAGAAAAATGTTTGTAGAATTACTAGTATTTACATGATTTACATGATTTACATATTTTGAATTAATATACATGATGTCAATTGATTTTTAAAGAATATACAATCATTGAATAGAATGAAATTGTCTTTATTTATTTTTTTAATTATATATATGTCACATGTCACTATAAATAAATAAATTACTTACTTACTTACTTATATGTAATGATGAATTTTTTCTTCAAATTAAAATTCAGTAGATTAGGCTCTTTGGCCATGTGTGTCTATATTTAAAATCAAACTCTTTTTTATTGTGAGTTACATAATTGTTCTATAAGTGAAATAAATAATATTGTTCAATTAGTTCATCAAGGGGTTTTTTTTATTGTAGAGTAAACTCTGTTAATGTCTCTGATACAAACAGAGATATCAATGACTGTAAGAAAAAATGGCATGACATCTCTTGTGCAACAAAGAAGAAGGAAGCATCAAGAAGAAAAGAGATGAGGGCAACAGGGGGTGGTCCTGCCCCTCCTGATGACCTCAAGGCATGGGAGAGACTTGTAAGTATTATGTATTATCTGAAAGGACTGTCATTATTTATACTATCCATGTTTGACATTTTGATAACATAACATGTTTTTAATTGCTGATTTTTTTCAAATATATTTCTAGATTGCTGGTACTCTGTCTAAAAGTTCAGTGGAAGGAGTGGAAGGTGGAGTGGACACTTTAGAGTGTGTCATTGCAACCCCAGTGCAGACATCTGCAGACCCCAATGAAACATCTTCGAGTTGTTTTGAGTTGATGGACAAAGGTAAAAAGAAAATTATAGAATTAATGCAATATGATATTGACTTTCATGTAGACCTGTGATATTAAGAATGGTGTTATATCTTCATTAGAATGATAATTAAGCATTAAATCACCATTTTAAAAAATATATGTTCTCAAAACTGCAACAGTGTACCCGGTATTCATACAAATTAAATAACTTGCATTTGCATGTTATGAAAATTTGTTTTAACACACCTTTGCAGCTATGAGACAACATCTTTAAAAATGGCAATGTAATGCATATATACATGTATATTCACATATTTTCAATATTTTCTGTAATGTCAGCAAACTCTTAAAATTCCTGGTTCATGCTTTAAAGGGACAGTAGGTTCAAATACATGGATTAGCTATAAATGTGAATTTTGATTTTTACTCAATGTTATGTTGCATTTTACAACATTCATTAATTGTGACATCATAGTAGTTTAACCTTTGACTCTTTTTGTGTGTTATTTTCTCATGAAAGCCATATTTTTCAACTGATTTTAAATACAAAAAAATTCTGAAATGTGCATATGATATAATTTAGTCACTAACATGTAATTTATTTTAATCAACATGGCTATTCGTGTTTATTTATACATAAATACAGTAATGAATATATTTATTATTATTATTTAGACAATGTTTCCATATCAGTTGTTAGTGCTGATGCTGATTCTAAGTTCCCTCAGAACTTGCAAGGTATATTTTTGAATTCATTTATTTGTTGCTTTGGTTTGGTTTTTTGTTGGATTTTTAGAAGTTAGCTTATAATTAAAGTTGTTGTATAACTTATTTTTCAGATTTTAATTTTAATAAAAATTTGCACATCAAAATTATATTATTGGTATTTTCCCAATGTTCATTTATTTTCTGAGGCAAATAAATTTGCTATTTCTAATGAAAAAACTTATAGGTGTTTAGTTTGTTTATACTCTATGTTAACTCTTGTAAATTATCTGCATCAAGTATAATAATTAAAATTTCAGAAATTTAAATCTTAGAACTAAGAAAACTTTGTGATCCCAGAACCTACAATTGTTTTGCATACTAATTGCTATCATAAAATAATCATTATATATCTATATAATTTTTTTTCAGAGAGCATATCAATGATGGAAGGAGCATCCGCATCCACTCAGTCATTCACTTCATCAGGTATTCAGATATATTTTTATTGATAAATACTTATTTTGTTTAAAGTATATGTTATTGTGAGAAATAGATTGAGATATATAATTTTTTTTTTTTTGGAAGAAGGTACCTTATATGCAATTAACCCACACTTTACTCCCCTCCTGAATCTATACCCAGTGCCTACATAGGAATGCATTCATGTAGTCATTTTTTAAAATTAAAATTCTAAGAGGACATCTTTTTTATGATTACAGAATCAAGCTCCTCAACAACGCCAAGGCCTGTCAAGAGGAAAAAACACCAAAGCAGTGGTTGTAAGTTTCTCTTTTGTGTAGATTTTTTTGTGTAGATGTTGAAAAATTACTGTAAATGGTTAATTTTTTCTGTCGTCAATCTAGCTGTCTGTCCATTTGTCATATGAACTGCTTAGCCAATTTCAACCAAACTTGGGCCATTAGGGGGTTCAGGTTTATTCAAATGAAGGACTTCACCCTATTTTGAGGGGAGATAATTAGGAAACCACCTCAGGTGGTGTAGATACAATTTTGTTCAAATCATGACCCCCGGGGTCAGGTGGGGGCCACAAAATTTTATATAGTAATCATTCTCAAAATGTCTTAAATTCTTTTTAAAGAAGTAGGGAAGTTTTGCAGCAGGAATGCAATAATGACACAATGCAGAGTACAAATTTGGTACTAATTAAATTATTTACCTTATTTGCAAGTTTTAAGGTTTGCATGTTTCTGTATATCAAGGCAAGGCAGAGACAACACGAGACATAAGAGAGGAGTTTGTCGAAATGGAGAAAGAGAAAGAGAGAAGGCTCCAAGAATATAGGGAAAAGAAGCTTGGACTTCTACAAAACCTGATGGATCAACAGAATGAAATGATTCAGCTTCAAAGAAGATCAACAGAGGCAATGGAGTCACTTGTTGTAAAATTTCCAGGACATTTAGTTTCTCCCATGTCACCATTTTCAGTTTCTCCAGTTATTAAGTTCTTATAAGGGCCCTATATTGATCAGTCAGTCTGTCCATCCGTCTTTCCGTCCGTCTCTCAATTCTAGATCGCTGTCCAGAGCATATCTTTTCTTCCCTTGACCCAATCTGTCTCATAGCCTCATACTTCCCCCACAGAGTTCCTTTCGGTAAAGGGTGGGCAGTGATCTTGAACTATACTGAGGAATTCCTTTGTTGTTTAAATTAATATAGTTAAACTGTATCAAAAATGTTGTAGAAAGATCTCTATATTTGTTCAAGAACCATAAGTCGACCTAACTTGGTATTAATTTGGTCTGTTTATTTTGGCATTTCATATCGTTAGATTTAGATGCCCCCCCCCCCCCCCCCCCCAATGGATTAGGATTTTCATGATTTGGGGGGGAAAATGTTATGGCTGGAAAGATTTTTTGTTTTGGAAGTATAGGATTACTCCCCCAACCACCACCACCACGGATTAGGATTTTCATGATTTTGGGAATTAGGTTTTTTTCTCTCAATACTTCTGAGGATCAGTCTAGCCCCCCCCCCCTCCCCCACCCCCCCCCCACTTTCAGTTTGCTTCCGACGCCAGTGAACTTAGTCATTTTTTGACAAAATATTGCATATAGGGTACCCTCATTGTACAGATAACTCCTCCTACAGTTCTCAAGATAGGAAGTTGTTCTTTTGCAGATCAATTCAACTTATATAAGTGGTGTGCATATTGCTAGGATTTTGATTATATCTTAGTTATTACTGGTTCTAACTTCACCAAACTTGCATGGATGATGCATCTTATGAAACAGATGCACCTGACAGGCATGAATGCTGAATCTGAGCCATAGGATTTTGTATGCTGGAGGAGATTAAGGTTATAAGAGCTAGTTAAAGTTTTTGGAGCAGGTGCCCTCTGATGATTATATCTTAGTTGTTACTAATGATTTTTTTTTTGTGAAATATATGACAATTTTCAAATTATTTTGTGTGTGTAATGCCTACCTTGCTATTAAATATGGGTAGCATTGTCAGGTACTTGGTATAATGTTTATTTGAATAACTCTTCATGTTGATAAACAGATAATGGATTTTTTTAAATTAAATTAAATTGAATGTTGCTGATATAGAAATTTCTATCATCATGCACACTCTGTTGCTCTACACATACCAATCTCATGATTGTTGAAGGTTTTAATTATATAATCCCAATCTTAATTCACATTTCATTGCTTTTTCAATGAGAGAGAGAGAGAGAGAGAGAGAGAGAGAGAGAGAGCAGGTGTGTTTTCTTTATATGAATTGAAATGGCATTGCCTAATAATAAAAATATTATTAAAAACTTCCAAACATAAAATTGGTTACCTACAAATTTGTTATTGAATTTATACATATCCAAACATAAAATTTTGTCAAATAAGTTGCTAATTGTATACATATATTACGAATTTGAGAAATTAAAGCTTGAACAAACAAAAACACCCCCCCCCCCCCCGATAATTAATAGCGCAGAACCCGGTTTCAGAAACGGAGATTTATACAAGTTTATAAAACGTATAAATTATATACATGACCGTATATATATATACATAGAAAAAACCAATAAAGTTTCACAGTCATTCTACACCAGCACAAACATTACACTTACTCATTTTTTTTTTTTTTTTTTTTTGCTTTTAAAAAATCATTGCTCGTTATTCGTGACCATTTGGTCGATTTTTCAAAGAAATTGTCATTGTTAACAGGGTTAAAAATGACCTTATACGGCTTATAGTCTGGGTCTCGAGTCGCCAGTGGTCTCCTTGTTTCTTTTAAATCAATAAGATCTGCACAAGTTCTGATATGTAATTTGTATTCTATTGTTTCATCTCCTGCATGAATGAGAGACTTAGTTTTACAAATGTAGAAATAACTGTATTCCGTCTTTTTTTTTTAAGAAATGAAATTGAAATCCTATGGACATTTTCTGTCTTTCAAAATTAATTTTGCAAAAATAAAAAAAAAAATGAAAGCGATACCAATAAATCGTTTTCGAAAACTCATGATTTAAATAATTTCATGAATCGTGTCAGACATTGAAAGGTTAATGGCTGTGCTGAACAGGTGCGCTGTGCTCTTATTTTTCTTACGATGTATATTTAAATAAATTTAAAATTAGATAATTAAAATGGTAATGAACACACCTACACTTTTCTTAATTTTCAGTATCTAAATACTAAACCTTGTATATTTGTGTGTTGTGAAATATATTTGCGTTTCCTCACATTGCTTTGTTATCTGATTTTTCATGACTGTTACAAAGGTCAGAGGTCTGTGGGAATCACAAATATGTATTATTTTTGTTTGTTATGCACGCCATTAAATGTGTTGAAACCTACGCGCCAAGCCTTTTTTGTGCATCTAGTTTACCGCCTTGAATGAGGCAAGTAGAACAAAAGGACTGATTGTGCTAATTGGAGGCCCAATTAAATAAATCCATTATTTGTACTAGTAAAGAAGATTTGTGTTTAAGCTTAAAAGTCTATCTAATGATTTCTGTAAAAAAATCTTGATAATTATTTTTGACTATGACAGTCTGGTATAGATAAGTAATGGGCTAATACAGCATAGACATACATTTATAGATTAAACATCAAACAATTTACTACAAAATCGTGACGTTTTTATTTTTAAAATGGAACATGTACAATGTCCATCTTTGTTGACAACAATTTTAATTTCTTTAAAAGAGTTTACATTATTCCCAACTGAATCTATGAATTTTCATATTTCATTATTTTTTTTTCATTTTAATGGTTGGTGCTTAACTAAGGTATTAATATTCAATAAATACTTCAAAGTTGTTAAGTTTCAAAAGCCCACACATTTAGGTTGCTCGATAAAAATGCAACATTTTGAAAACAAAATAAATATCACAAACACTAGAAACTGTTTAATTATTAAATCGAATTATTAATACAATTTAGAGGAAAAAATAATCATTGGATGTAAATATCTGGAATTCATACAGTGAGGGTTATTTTTGGTAATGTTTCTCTCCTTGCAAACTTAATGAATATCACCTTTAATAAACGAAGGAAATATTGATATTTAAACAACGTTTTTGTGTAATTTGAGTTTTATTTAAACCGAGATTGTTCATCAAAATATTGATCTCTAATTGTTTTATTTTTGTGTAATTTTAGTTCTTTTGAAACCAAGATTGTTCATCGTATATCATACGTTTCAAATTGCTTTTTTTTAAAAAAATCCCTACAGTTTCTTTACGAAATGCGTCATGATATTTTGATTCATGAATTATTCATACATCTTTTTTATTTTATTACATGGGTTCGAAGCAAAACAATTCAGGAGGATGGAACAGTTAATAAGAGGATGAATAACAAATGAACATCATTTGTTTCATTATCCAATGTTATTCTTTTAAAGTGATAAAATTGTTTACAATATTGTTTCATATAAAATCAAAACCTTAATACATTATGGCGTCACTGATGTGTACATGTATATAGTTTCTCTATCTTGAGAAGAGCATGGACATGATCATGAATGGAATACATGTACATGTACTTAGATACATTTTATACATAACGTATAATTGTTGTTTGCAGGTTTGATCGATTGATTAATAGTTTTACTATTACACTTATTCAAAGACGTCTATGTAGAAGCTACTTTGAAAAAATTACGCACTTTGAAATTTTTTTTCAAACTGCATTAAATTTGGGACCATGTTAACCCACTTTGGAAAAAAATTTCTAAGTGCGCTATGAAGGTACATCAACATTTTTTAGTATCGAGACACTTAACGCACTTTGAAAAAATATTTATAAATCACAAATTCTGAAATTGAATTTCAAATTTGTTTAGTATGATGAAATGCTAACAATAGTAAATCGAATTTTACTTTTATTGCACAATATCTTGTAAAACCAGCTGAATAATAGGATTGGGTTTTGACCATTTTTATGTGACTTCATTTAATTTATGTATTCATACTTTTTTATGATAATACGTCTTAAATGTAAAAATATCAAACTTGTTCTATAGATACAATGTTAATGCTAAATTGAATACATAGAAAGAGCTTAAAATTTCTGGTTTAAGGCACATCGAGTTTGTTAACCCTGAATTATAGAAGATAAATTGAATGACGTAAAAAACCGTTGATCTCATACTGGATATATCTAGACACTGTTCTACATTTCAGGTCAATATGATAGATAGACTGAACGGTTTTGACAATAAGACAGTAAAGCATTATACAAAATGGCTTATGTGTGCATTGTAATCCAGCTACCTACATATTGACTAATCCGAGAAAAAAGATTGTAAGCATGCAGTGTGATATGTCAAGGAATGAAAACTAATGACTTATTGCGATATTAATTGCACTCATTTATTAATCAACGTTAATGTTACATGTTGGGTTAATGCGTCACAGTGTCAAACACCAATAAATGTTACCAGTCGCTGGAAGGTTGGTTTCACTCAGGTCGTCGTGTCTATTTTGTAAAGTCTATAGAACTTGGAGCCGCAATTCCTAGCGCGTTGAATTTTTTTAATTCCTAGGGACCTTTAGACTTAAACGGGTACATGTAAATGCTTCTCGGTCTGTTATATCACCCCAATGAAAAAACTTACAAATCATACTGCATTACAATGTGGCTTAGTTTTCTGTATTATTTATGATTTGGGTTTTGTTGATTTTTTAAAAGAAGAGGTCGGCCTAAAAACTTAATCAATAATTTTTAAACAAGTACAACTTACATAAACATACAGCCAAACCCTCGCGCTCTCTTCCCTGAGAAATTTGATCAAATTTATTGTCGATTTTATTGTATTTGTTGTATAAATTTGAGGTTAGTACTTGTATCATTATAACTTTGAACTGTTCTCAATGCAAGTACAAACCTCTTGGTGACACAAACGCCGGATGAACGCTCTTTCTGGTGTATGTCGACCACTAGACGTTTATTTTGAGATGTCAGAGTGTGACAGGAAAAGAGGGAGAGAGCAATAAGAACGTTGGGGGTGTCAGACTCCGTATATCCATACTCATCAAAACAACCCTTGTTAGATGACGTCGGATGTATTTTGTTCGTCTATCACATGATCTCTTATGACTTTAACTTTTACAGGAAAAAAAACATTTGTGGTTTATTGAAGTTAGATCATAACAATTTTGAAAAATTAAAAAATTCGGTTGGTTTATCTTGATTTAATTCTTAAAGGCGAACTATCCTTCATATACGTACTCGAAAACAAATAAGTCAATCAATATTTTGCTCTGGCGTCAAAACGTGGGGTTAAAATTTCTCACACGGTTACCGTGTAATAGGTAGGGCACCCGTTAAGCCGATATGTTGAAGACTGATTGACCAAGCGGCTACATTTAATCCCATTTGATTATGTGTGTCGGTTTTTCGTGAGATTCAACACCCCTGTTTATAGTGCATTGTTGTATTACATGTAGGTTTTTTAATTGATCTACTTCCTTACATTTTATTTGCGGATCTCGTGGATTTTTCTGATTATTTATCCTTTGCATTAAAATCGGTATATATGTCAGAGATTTCTTAATTTATCTATGACAGATTGTTATATATAAGTTTAGAAATCTTTGATTTTAAACCTTTAATGTAACAAATATATAATCCCTGGTTTTTCTGAATGTATGATAGTAAAATCAAAATGTAGAGTAAAGTTTCGTCTTTTAAATTCTTTTATAAAATCTCAATAGGATTGGAAGCTTGACGATTTCTGAGTTCTGACGTCATTATATGCAGTACCCTCGCTCTAGGCAAAGAAACATGGGCCACTTTCAATAAATGGTAAAATAATGTCGACTTATACAACAGTTATGCACCGTATAAACCTATTATCTCATTCGATATTTATTAATGTTCTGATTTAATGAATTGCATCCCATTTATCAAAGATATAAAATATTATATTATTATATTCTTAACATTTAAATCCATAACTAACATAGCATGCGCAATATACATCTCATGTTTTGAAAATTTTGCCTTCAAATGTGATTTGAACTATTATAGAATTATATGAAGTAACAAGGTTATCAATAATAAACCCCCAAAAAGTTCAAAAGGATTTTTTTTTAAAATGCCTTGGTTTTATATCATTGAATGCAAGAGGGTAAGTTAATTAGGGCTTCATTTATATTTTTCAAACGTTATTTAACAGTAAAACTGGCCCTTAAGTATTCTTATCTAGTTGATAAAGATAAGTACACGCAAGCCTCTAACATTATAAAATTGCGTCATCAAGCAGTGTTCATTTCATTATGTGATAACTTTACAGTGTTAACATTGTTAAATGGTGTTTTATTTTTATACTTTTGAATGTGCCTTTATTATTACGGTGTCTCTCGTTGTCGACCGTAGGTTATATTGAGAGCACTGTTTGCGTTTAGGAAAAATATTAGAGGCATGGTACTTAATCATGAAGCATTATTATCGCTTTTTGATTTTTATGATTGTTATGTTGGTGGTATTATTAATTAAGCTTCAGAAATTTGGGGCTCTAATAAAGGTAACAATGTTGAAAAACTGCACCTTGATTTTTGTAAGCAAACCCTGGGTGTGAAAAGGTCTTCATTTAATGCTGCTGTGTATGCAGAGTTAGGTAGAATACCTCTTATTACAAAAAGGTTTTGTTCAATTTTAAAATTTTGGAAGGATGTGTTGTGTAGTAATAATTGTATTATACAAAAGTGTTACGAAGAAATGTACATTAACTGCGAATTACATGGACACAAAAATTGGGCTTCTGATGTCAAGAAAATTTTAAATGAAATTGGGTTCAATGAAGTTTGGAATAAACAAACAATTGATTCACTAACTCTAAAAGTCATAAATCAAAGAATCGTAGACCTGGCTAAACAAGATTATTTGGTAAAATAGAAAATTCGCAGAAATGTCATTTTTATAAATATTTAGTGGATGGATTTTATCTTCAATATTACCTTAGAAAGTCAATTCCTGTAAAATTTCAACAGTGTATATCAAAATTAAGATTGTCCTCTCATCGTTTAGCTATCGAAACTGGAAGGTACAATAATACACAAAGAGCCCAAAGGAACTGCTTTTCATGTAAAAATTATGTTGCAGATGAATTCCATTTTATTTTAGTGTGTCCAGTATATATTGAATATCGTCAAAAATACATTAAAAAGTATTTTTATGAGAAACCATCGATGTTCAAGCTGTTGCAATTGTTTAATAACGAAAATTTTAAAGATATGTGTAACCTCGGCAAATACATTTATTATAGTATGAAATTGAGAAACGATATATGTAATTAAGGGTAGATGTTGTTCTTTTTTATTTTTTTCGCCTTTACTTATGTCAATTTTTCATATTAATATGTATGTACAATGTAATAGGATCTCCTGTAAAATACCCACTTCTGTACTTTAATATGTTTAATTTGTAAAATCTGATGAGCTGCAAAGCTTAAAGAAATATATTTACATTCTACTGTGTTTTTCCATTAAATTCCGTGATGTTTAAATGTCTCTAAATGCAACAAGTAGTCAAAGGTCAAATTGACGAGTTTTATTATGACGTCACAAGCGTTGAACGCTGTAAACTGCAACGTCACAAGCGAAAATCAAAGTTCACGCTTGTGGCTGTTATTGTGGCTCTTCCATCAATATTAACTTACCCTTAGGATAAGATAGGAATTTTAAGGTATGAATCACATTTGCAGACAAGACAAGAAGTTAAAAATAATGTAAATATAAGCATTAAATCATGATTTTTTGAAGTATACACTCTCATAACTGCAGCGGTGTGTGCATACAAATTTTCATAACGCGCTCACGCGCGTTACTCAATTTGTATGCACACACCGCTGCAGTTATGAGAGTGTATACTTCAAAAAATCATGATTCGATGCTATAAAAGAAAGAAAGAGAGCACGGACTGCACGGACTGACGTAAGATGACCAAATAAGTTACATTGAGAGCACGGACTACATTTGCAACGTACAGATCGACAATAACAATAACTTTACGCATTATTGTTACAAAACTTTATATTAATTATTGGTGAGATATTCGAAGAGAGATGTAAATATAAAAAACAAAACGCATCTTTTGTTATCTAACTTACGCAAATAATGCGTTTATTTATTAATAGTTTTGCAATATTCGCTATATACATTTAGACCAAATACCAAAAAACATGTTTTCATTAACATATATGAAAACCGACGAAGATACTGAAAAGAGTGCTCTGCATGTGTGTAAATAGCCCCATTCTCATTTTCATTTACGACACGACGAACGTTAACAAACATAATTTTGTGAAATCGACTTCATTGAAAACATTTGTATGTACCTGGATATATTTCAGTATATCACGTTTGAGAATTACTTAGCTACATACACTTGCGTTCAACTCACGGAAATCGAATAAAAGTAGATTGATATGACGTGATAAAGCTGCGAATTGCGCGTAATTGACTTTTGTGCATATACATATTGGTTTTTTTTGTGTGTGTATATATATATATATATATATATATATATATATATATATATATATATATATAGCAAAAAAGAAAACACAAAAAATATAGCTTAAGCGCTTTCATTTTAAAATCTTCGGAAGCTATATAATGGTAACATAGATTTTAAAATGAAAGCGCTTAAGCTATATTGAACGTTTTTCGTGTTTTCTTCTTTACTTTTTATCTATAACTCGCTGTGAATTTTATTGTGTTTCAATATATAGATATAAATATGTATATATAATATATAATATATATATATATATATATATATATATATATATATATATATATATATATATATATATATATATATATGATATATATATATATATATATATATATATATATATATATATATATATATATATATATATATATATATATATATATATACTCGTGGCAGACATTTTTCTTAAATGTACATATATAAAATTGAATCCCCTCACCCTCACTTTTTGGGTAGCAATAAGCAATGGAAGAGGAAATCAAGAGTGAAATGGAAGGTAAAGTAATACTACGCACCCACTCCCAACATAATTGGATTTTCATGATGTTTCGAGGATTTCCTTTTTTGGATGAGCCCCCTCCCCCCTTTCAAAAATGATGCTACGGGCCTATAGGTCTTTTTACTCCACGCGCCTAACGTTAAAAATATTTCTTATAAAAACATAATTATCCACTGTACAATAATAACCTTAAAAATATTTTTTTTAAAAGTAAAATTATTCACTATACATTATTATACACACGTATATAGGCGTTTGTGCTTTTTAGGTCTGAGTTGTCTGTCATGTTGTAAATATGACATGTCTCTGCATTGTTAGACATTGTAGGCCAAAGAATTTTATGCATACTTTTATTTACTGGCATATATATACATAACAAAATACAATCATCAATAATATACCTTCGTACTCAATTACCTACAAATCGCTACTTACTGAATTATGTTAACTTATCTAACTTTGCTAGTTTTGTATTTGAACCTGAAGCATTACAGTACCTGTGTGTCACATCAATTATCACAACGTGCAAGT